>NC_057804.1:401526211-401728231 GCF_018294505.1 Triticum aestivum | reverse complement strand
CTCCCTCCCCCTCTTCTTTTCCCTCCACCACCCCCTTCCATTAATGCCTTCCCTCTTCTCCTCTCCCTATCCTCCCACTCTCTCCCTATCTAGATAGCTAGTTAGAGCTATATATCTATAGAGCTACTAGGTAACTAAGAAGAAAGGTGCTCGATATCCCTCTCGACACATAGGTGAGCAAAAAAAGTGTTTGTGTGGATAGGACCAAAACTATATATATATGGGCGATATGAGAATATACCGAATTGTGTGTGGCATAATTTGAGTTGCCTACATTGTGTATTTGATGAAATAATGTGGGTGACATGAGTTGCCTATGTTTTGCCGAATTGTCGATTCAATTCTATTTCAGCAAATTTCGGGCATGCAAACTCAATATGTCTTATGTTTAGGGAAGGTCATGCCGAATTTTTGTATGAATTTTATCCATGCATGCATATAAACGTGGTTATAATATTTGCTCCGCCCGCAGGTGATCATGAAGGTCAATGGAAGGATGGTGGAAAGATACTGGCAATCCGCTATGGATGACATGTATGGAAAAAGACTGAGGGATGTTTTATGTCCGTGTCGAAAATGCAAAGGAAGAGCCAGGCTCGACCCCTTTAAGGGTGGTAAATTCAAGGCGCACCTGCTCATGAATGGTTTCATGCATGGCCATACTCGGTGGATAAGTGAAGATGATGATGATGAGGATGAGAACGTCGACGGGGCAGGAAATAACGACATGGGGCCACCAGATGAAGAGATGACCGATTATGTGCCCGAAGTGGAAGACGGCCTCGGAAATGTCGATGGTGAAGAGGCAGTTCAAGGTGGAGAAGACACGGACATGCCACCGTCTTCGTCACTACTAAGTTCAGCCATGCGGGACCCGCATGTTCGAGACCTGCTTCGCAAGAAGACGACTAGTGACAGAGCTGCTTCTAGAGAGGAGGCCAAACTGGCACAACTTGAGGTAGACTCGATGACTCCTTTGTATGATGGTTGCAATAATCCCAAGGTGACCCGCTTGAGTTTCACACTAGAACTTCTAAAGTTGAAGGCAAAAAAAAATGGACAGATACAAGCCTGGATGAGCTTCTGAAGTACCTAAAGAAGGTTCTTCCGCGGGAAGCCTGTGTCCTACTAGTGTTGAGGAGGCAAAGAAAATCATGTGCCCTCTTGATCTGCCACATATTAGATATCACGCATGCATCAATGATTGCATCATATATCGGAACGAGCACGCGGAAAAAACCATCTGTCCAAAGTGCAATGCTTCACGATATAAAAAGGCCGGAAAGAAAGCTCCACAGAAAGTTGTATGGTACTTTCCGATCACTCCGCATCTACAGCGGTATTTCGTAGATCCTAAGGAAGCAAAGCTTATGCGCTAACACACGGAGAGGGTGAAGCCAGATGACGGAGATGAACCGAAGCTGAGACACCTCGCAGATGCTAGCCAGTGGAGAGCATTAAATGCTGAATTTGAATATTTCGCAAATGATCAAAGGAACATCATGCTTGGCGCTAGTAGTGATGGCATGAATCCATTTGGCAACCAGAACACCAATCATAGCATATGGCCCGTGTTTGTATGGATGTACAACCTCCTCCCTGGTTGTGCATGAAGGAAGAATACATACATATGGCTATGCTTATTCAAGGGCTGAGACAACCGTGAAATGATATAAATCTGTATCTCGGGTTACTGAAAGAGGAGTTACAGACCTTATGGACAACGCCGGCCAAGACATGGGATGCAAGCAAAGGAGAGTATTTCTACATGAGAGCCACGCTGATCACGATGGTGCAGGACTATCTCGGTTACGGCTACCTCTCCGGCCAGGTGTGCCATGGATATTGCAGATGCACGAGGTGCATGGATGATACAACTTATCTGCAGCTATCGAAAGATGGCGGGTCTTTGAAAATCGTGTACACAGGGCATCGAAGATGGCTCGAGAAGGATGACACATGGAGAAAGCGTGGAGATCTATTCAATGGTAAGGCTGAGCATCGAGGTCCTCCACATAAGCGTAGCCGTGCAGAAATATATGAGTTATTAAAGAACTGGGAAGAGTGCCCCTCGCCGGGGAAGATGAAGAAAAAGGCGCCGGAGCCCCTGCTGAAGATACGGAAGACGAGATCTGTTTTCTAGGACTTGGAATACTGGCCCATACTCGACACGCCTCATAGCCTTGATCAAATGCATATCACAAAAAATATCCTCGAGAGTTTGCTTGGAACATTGATGAACATGCCGGAGAGGACCAAGGATGGCCCGAAGGCAAGAAAAGACTTGGAATTCTTGAAAATCAGGAAAGATCTCCAAATTCCCAGTAAAAGGTCGTCAGAGGAGACCGAGACGGAGACAGATACGGAAGATAGGGGCAAAAAAGTAAACAAGAAGGAAGAACAATATTTCCCCCCTCTTGCTTCACCTTAGATCCGAAGGAGGTCGATCAATTGTTCAAGTGCCTTGCCGGAATCAAAGTTAGTTCCGGATACTGTGGGAAGATAAGAAGATATCTGGACACTAAGAAAAAAAGGTTCAGTGGGATGAAGTCTCACGACTGTCATGTGATGATGACGCAGATACTCCCGGTTGCACTTAGAGGGATTATGGACACACATGTGCGTGAGACGCTTACTGACCTATGCCACTTTTTTGATGCTATCTCTCGAAAGTCGATCAGTGTGAAGCAACTCCATAGGCTACAGGAAGAGATCATTGTCATACTGAATGAGCTAGAGATGTACTTCACGCCCGTGTTCTTTGATGTCATGGTGCATCTATGTGTCCACATCGTGGACGACATCATCGACCTAGGGTCGACATTCCTACATAGCATGATGCCGTTCGAGAGGATGAATGGGGTCATCAAAGGATTTGTTCGTAACATGTCCCGTCCAGATGGAAGCATAGCCCAGGGATATCTGACCAAAGAGTGCATCTCTTTCTGTGAGAGTTATTTGACCAAAGACCCTGTTGTTGGTTTGCCCGTCAACAAGCACTGTGGAAGTCTTGAAGGCGAAGGTCACACCAACGATCATAGGGATGTGAATGTGTTACGCTCGGGCCGACAAAACGACCTTGACAGGGCAAACTTAGTAGTGCTACAACACCTAGATGTGCTAGAAGATTTCATGACACTGCACAAAGAGACCATCGCAAAGAAGTACAGTGACAGTGGGGTGCATAGGACGGACGCTGAAGTTATTAGAGAGCACAACTCCACTTTTTTGCGTTGGTTCAAAGATCGAGTTCTGGCTAATCCC
The DNA here is from genome assembly GCF_018294505.1 of Triticum aestivum. NCBI lineage: Eukaryota > Viridiplantae > Streptophyta > Magnoliopsida > Poales > Poaceae > Triticum > Triticum aestivum. The sequence continues at coordinate 401,724,967 of NC_057804.1, read as the reverse complement.
TCGGAAGAGGGTTGTCCAAACGGAACACTCATATACGCCTTAGCACATGGCCCCTCGACCAACCTTGTGACTTATCAAGCATACGATATCAACGGATACACGTTCTACACGAAGGAGAAAGATATAAACAGTGATGACCAAAACTCAGGGGTGACAATGGAAACCATGACCGGGAATGTAATTGAAAGATATTACGGAAGGGTCAAAGAGATATGGGAGCTTAACTACTCCGGATTGCATAGCACGACGATGTTCCGTGTCAGATGGGCTAAAAATGTACATAGAGAAAACCGAAATTTCACTACCATGCGTATACCCGACTCCGATGATAGTGGTACCGTCAACGCCATCGACAAAAATGAGCCATGGGTACACGCTAAACACGTGACACAATGTTTCTTCATAACTAATCCCATCAATCCCAGCCGTGTTGTCATGAGGAGAAACAAAAGGAGCATCGCCGGAATGGATGGAGTCGCCAACGAGGAAGACTATGACCAGTACGGTGATCCGATGAGGGAAGATGATGCTGATGATGACGAAACATATGTCAAAAGAAGAATGAAGACTACATTACCTACCAAAGATCGTAATCTCTGGAGAAGGAAAAGTCACGACCATGGGCTCAATTATTCGACAACGAACAAAAGAGGAAAGAAGATCAGTCTGAAGCGTCGTCGTCGCCCAAGCTGACAAACTAATCCCAAAGTTTGTGTGTGTCTAGCTATTTTGTATACCGCTGATAGCGGTCAAATGATGTAAGATATATATTATACTAATTATTATCCGGAGGGTAACAGTGGTATTGATCAAATGACAAACCAAATTAAACCCCTGAGTTTGTCGAATATGAAAAAGAACAAGAAAAATAAAAATAAAAATAAAAATAAAAATGAAAAAGAAAAAGAATAATAAAAGTAAAAAGAGAAATAAAAATAAAATAAAAAAGAAGGAAGTTTGTGGAATATGAAAAAGAAAAAGAAAAATAAAAAAATAAAAAGAAAGAGTTAGGAGTAGCGCGTTTTCGCTAGGACAACGCTATGGCTAAGAAAAAGAAAAATAAAAAAGAAGAAGAAAAAGTTAGCAGTAGCGCGTTTTTGCCAGGGCAGCGCTAAAGCTAAGAAAAAGAAAAATAAAAAAAGAAAAAGAAAAAGAAAAAGTTAGCAGTAGCGCGTTTTCGCTAGAGCGGCGCTATAGCTAAGTTAGCTATAGCGTGTTTTGCCAAGTTGCGATATAGCTAAGTTGTGTATACAGAGCCACTACACCCATCTCTTTCCTCTCTCTCTCTCACTCTCTCGTTCGAACCCCTTTCTCTCGCACCCGCCCACGCCACCGCCGATGCCCGCACCCGCCCACCCACCGCCGACGCCCGCACCCGCCGACGCCTCCGCCGACACCCGCATCTGCTCACGCTGCCGTCGACACACGCCGCACCCGACCCCGACGCCGACCATTGGCCACCCTGACGCTCGCTCCCCTCGTGCTACCCCCTGCCCTAGGTGCACCCCTGGCCCGACTCCTCCCACTCCGACGCTCTCGCTCCCTCTCTGACCAAATTTGGTCTCTTTGCAGATCGACGAGGAGGAGAAGGACCCCCTCCGCCTCAGCGACCCCAATGCCACCCCCTCAACCCCGGCGAGCCCTGACCCCGACGCCACCCCCTCAGCCCCGTCGACCCTAACCCCGACATGCGGTGAGCCACCCCCTCCTTTCTGGTCAGGTAGCTGGATTTTGCAGGATTTTGCCTTATGAAGTGTTCCATGTCTGGTCAGGTAGCAGCAACAGTAGCATTAGTATCTAGGTTCTATGGTAATTAAGATAAATACGATGAACTAATGGTGTAGAGACCATATTGAAACTAAGTTTCAGGGGCATATACTGAAAATGAACATTTTTCAGAATGAACAGTGGGTAGACCACAAGAAAGTGAATGACTAATTCTTAAACTCTTTTTGTTAAGTCAATTTGCATGTTTTTTGTTTCCTAGATTAGTGGTTTTGGACTCTATTGACAACTAGTTAGTGTTGAACCAACTACCTTGATAAGCAAAAGGAATTAACCTACAAAATGTAACCAAATATGGACTAAAAACTGGTCATCAAAAAAAAGTAAATGAAAATGAAATTGAGGATTTTTAAAAATTCAGAAAATCGAGTAGTAGATGCCACTGAATGTGCCACTAAAAATGGAGTAGCTAGCATCATTGCAAAAAACAATGCTCAAAAAATATCTTGGAAAGTGTCATGTTAGCATCATTGAGCATTTTTCTGCCATTGAAGATTAGTGGAAACTAAAGATTGTTTTTTGTATTAAGCCACGAGTAGTTGTATTGGCAGCAAGTACAAAAAGCATTGTTAGTGAAAATTTGTGGTGATCAATTTTGCATTTCTGTAACTAGTCCATTATAGTAGTCTGCAATTTTATTTGAATGCAATGTTGATGGATACAGCAGCAAGTTTATGAAATGAAATGAAATGATGTCCATTGGAGTCCATTTGGAGTTGCTCCATTGCTTGCGAGATGCTCTATATGTGACCTATGTTTTGCTGGTTGCTAAGTGACCTATGTTTTGCCGGAAATGTTGATTCATTTCCATTCCGGCAAATTTCAGGCGCTCTATATGTGCACTTTCTAGCAAAGGTCATGCCGAAATTTTCCATGAATTTCGGCATGACTTGTGCTAGAAAGTTGGACATATCGAGTGCTTGAGATTTGTCGTGATGGGAATGAAATGACACAAAGGTCACTTTTTTTGTCATTATTCACTTTATTATATAAAGCTCGATAATTAAACGACTATGACATTGAACCCTAGGAAACATGACTGACACCGATGAGGCCGGAGGTTCTCACTCCCAATTAGGTCGAGCGCACGCCTACCTCGACTTTCTGGCGGATCAGGAGAGACAGGAAGGTGGGTGTCCGGACCGCCTTGTCATGACGGATGATAACGGTGGTGGCGCCAGCGCTGACACTGATGGCACCAACGACACCGGCACTGAGACTGGCGCTGATGATGTTCCTAACTATAGCATGGAAGGTGGGACCTCCCAAGCCAGTGAGGGAAAGAAGGAAAAGAGGACACGACGCCCAAATCAGCTCGGCACCGGAAGACTGGTGGTCACGGCGGTGCACCCTGACAAGTTCGAGCCAATAGAGCCGCGAGAAGTGGCAGCGTGTTACGGCAACCAACTAGCATGCATCCTACGGGATACCGCTAACATCAACACCACAAAAATACGGAAGAATGAACATTTGAAGAAGCTGCTTCTAACTAGGTTGCACGCAAGATTCCTGTTCCCCGGTCGGAATGACGAAGTCGACCCATGGGATGATGATGCCATGAAAAAAAATCAACAACAAAGCCCTAGGGAAGTTTAGCAACGCATTGAGCGCTTGGAAAACTAGGGTGACAAAGGCGATTCAAGTAGACCATGAAACCTACACCGAGATTGTTGCAGACAATCCAAAAATTACGATAAAGGACTTTCAAAAGTTCAAGGAGACTTGCAATGAAGAAGCTACCAAGGCCAGGTCGGAGAGAGGAAAGCAGCTGCAGGCAAAGAACAAGGGGAACCACCGCCTTGGAAGTTGTGGTTACACGGGAAAGAGGCCCGTGTGGGCTAAGGAGGACGTAGAATGTGAACGTTAGGGGATCTCAGACCCATTGGCTGAGTTCACCGACCAGCAGGAGCACAACTTCATCAAGGCCCGATTCTAGTGGGACCCCGAGAAAAAGATTTTTTTCACCGATGGGCCAACTAGGAAATTCATGAGAATACTGGTAATTATCCTTTTACCACCTTACATATTAGGTTCTGATCAACAAAGTCTACTACATTCTAGTCGCATTCATAAATAATTCACGGTCCATTCTGCAGAGAGAGCAACACAAGCTTGCGGCCGAGAGCGACTTGTCGACTTAGTCGACTCAGTCGTCGGTGAAGTACAAGTGGGACACTCCTTTCAACCGGGCCATGAACATAATGATGGGACACCTGCCCGGCCAGCAGTCGCAATATGGACGTGTGCAAGGCATCGGGGATGGGGCCACTTGGAAGTACTATTATAGCGAGGACCCCGAGGCCAAAAGATAGAGAAAGAAGTCCAGTCAAGTGACTATCGACGAGAAGGTGGCGCGGGCGATGGAGCAAGCAAAAGCTGAGATAATCGTTGCCTGTAGATCTGATATGGTGGCTGCCTTTACAAGCTTGATTCCAGCAGTGGTCATATAGGTGCAACAAAATCCAAATGCGCCACCAAGTGATTTTCCCATGCCCAGCTTCACCGGGAGCAACTCAATGAACACCGCACCCATACCCGTACCTAGTATGGCAACCGCACCAGCACCTCCTCCAGCACCCGCTCCTCCGCCCAGCTCTCATAGCAGCCCTAGCTCCGTCTCTGGCTTGAATGTCGGGTCGTCAACATTGGCTGAGCTTGACGCCCTCATGGTAAATACGCGTCGTCACACCTTCATCAACTCAATTAATTAATTAATCTTCAGTTGCCGTTCTTTTTGGATCTCTAACACCGCACGTATATGTCTTTGTAGGCCGACTCCACTCTGTGCACCCTCCTTTACAACATGAAGGGCGGGTTGGTGGATGTGGGGAAGGGTACTATAGTGAAGCCTAAGGATCGATTGTTTCACCACCGGCAGATGCTTGATAATGCCTTAAGGGTCGCCGTGGCAAGTGTGAAAGCGGGCTACAAGGGTCTCCCTCGTCCGATACAAACCGATGGAGAGGATGACGAGACCCCCACGCAGCTTGGCCAATGCAAAAATTGGCTGATCCTGTGGCAGAAAAATCTTCTTTGTGTCGAGGTGGCCGGGAGCACACCAACGGGACCTCAGGAAGGTATGACCACAACACCACCTACACAAGTACAACCATCGTCTGTGCTGCTTGCTGAGATCGAGAGACATGAGGAAGGAGGGCCAACCGTTCCGCCGGCAGATGATGCCATCTGCCTCATGGAAGAGGATAGGGATCATGACATGGAGGAGGCCGACGATGACCCTAACCAGTATTTCAATACTGCCTTTGACAATAAAGTAACAATGAGTCAACCATATGAATATGAGATGCATGTACCAGAGCCGGAACGTCCTCGGGAGTGCAAGAAGTCTTTGTTCATGCAATCCTCGCAGGACACGCCTCCAGATGCCGGCTCCACCCAAGCTCAACTAATTAGCCAGAGTCGTCCAAAGCTGAGCCCGACAACACTAGGGATGGTGCTCAGGGAGGGTCTGACAGACCCACCAGCACCTGAGCCCACCAAGAAGAAGCAGAGGAAGAGACCGGCGGCGAGAAAATCCAATAAAGCTGGCAATGTTGGTTCTAGCAGCCAGCCGCCTTTGACCAAGGTTGACCATGTACTGATGAAACATGCGCCATTAATCCATGTCACGGGAGAGCCAATGGTATCGGCGAATGCACTAGCTGCCATAGCAGGGGATCTCAGGAGACTCCATGACCATGTGCTTTCGATAGAGAGAAGCCTCCTCACCTCGGATGATCCAGGATACCCACTTTATACGGTTCATGTGCCGAGCAGTTGCAAGATGTATGTCCACACATGCCCCGTGGACCTCTTCTTCCTGAGGTTTGGTTACATCTTCCAGATGTTTCAAATGAGGACACTCGATTTTACGTTCGTCCGCCTGTATGCGCTGCACATGAACTACATCGTCAGTAGAGAGCAAGTCATCGGTCTTGCGGTCGCGGACCCATACTACATGCATGAGGGCTTCTTGTCAATCAACGACGCCAACCGTCAATATGCGAGTCAGTACATCGAAGAATTCTTGGTCAGCAATAAGAACAAAGAAACGATTCTCCTACCTTATCATCCCAGGTAAGTCATCCGCGGATAGCACTATAACACATACATCCTTTCATGCATTTCAATAGTTACTTTGCATGCATGGAGGCTAAACTTGATCGTGTATTTTGCGCAGCGGGGGGTGTCGTGCCATTCTCATTGTTCTTTACACGCGTTACTCTCGCGCTCTATATTTGGACCCATCGAAGAACATACAGAAGAAAGATTACACACACATAAAGTATGTTCTAGACAGAGCTATGCTGGGCTTCAACATGCGGGGTGGCTACATCCAATACAAAATAACAAATAAGGTCGGGCTTTGTTTCAGCCACAAGACTGACTTCTGTTGCATCCAGCAACCGACAAGAAGTGAGAATGATGGATTCTACGTCATCCATCTAATGATGGAGTATACAAGGGATGTGCAATCACTTTGCATGAAATCTTCATCCGATACCCATATCTAGGGATGGGCCAAAGCCTTTGGAGCCGTGCTGGATAATCGACTTCGAAATGATTTCTACCGGATCCAACAGGAAATTGTGTCCATCATCATCAAAGATGTCCTCGAAGAGAATGGGATGTTCTACGGCGGCCCAATATCACGAGCTGACATCCAAACCCGCATTGCCCTACAGCGTTAGGACATGACGCCTTTCACTAAGCTTGGGTGCACCCTTCCGGATATGGACAGATGGGAAGAGTGCACTACTTAAAAACAATGTGTCTGTTTAGTTACTTGTTACTTTCTGTACGATGAAACTTTGAATCTCTCAGTACGATGAAACTATTAGATGTATGGTGCCGCGCTCTAGTTAATTATTTTCGGTACGATAAAATTTGTTAACTATGTTTACTATATATGTTGCTTCTATTTCATAACTGTTTTGTTGAATTTGCTTCATGGTATATATATGTGCATCTCTGACAGGTATATAGATCAACGATGGCGAGGAAGTGGTATGCCGTGTATGTAGGGCATGTTCCGGGTGTGTATGATGAGTGGCCAGAGTGTCAGGCCCAAGTCTCTGGCTTCTCCGGCGGAAGATAGAAAGGGTTTGATAGCAGAGCGGAAGCCGAAGCTAGTTACTTGAGATTCATAGCACAACAGGGGATTCAGAACCAGCGCCACTGCAAAAACTACTACATAATACCGCTTTTGATCATCGTGATCGCTCTTATCGTGTATGTCTTAGTTTAGGTAGATGATGAAACATGTGTCTACAGTGAGAATGTAAGAGACATGTCATCATTAACTTGTATCGCTATTTTGAGATGATGATGAGATCGACATCATTTGTGTTGAGACAATGTTGATATGATGAGACTATGTTGTACCACTTCGATGATGATGATGAGACTATGTTGTACCACTTCATATAGTTCCAGTGTATGTGTATGTTGTAACTGTATAAAACCTGTAAAAATACGAATACAACAACATAAAAAAAGAAAATACTAGCAGTAGCGTGGGGTATTGGAGTAGTAGCAGCGCTGCTTACCAATAGCGTTTTTTTGAAGGGCCACGCTACTAGTATTAGCGGTAGCGATGGACAGAGGCGCGCTACTGCTAGATACAGATAGCAGTAGCGCTGGTTCAAACAAGCTCTACTGCTAAAAAATAGATGTAGCGTCGTAGCAGTAGCGTTCCTTCCCGCGCTAGTAATAGCCAAAAAACTAGCGCTACTAGTAAGGGTTTTCCTAGTAGTGCCCCTCCGAGGAGCTATCCGTAACCAGCGAGATATGCGCTTCGTCAGATAGCATAGTCTACTCTGAAGACCTTGTTTTCACTCCAGAATTTGCCATCATCGTGTCAAATGGCTGATGCACACAAAGGGCAGTTGAATGTACTAACATTGTTGACAAATGTAATATGTAATGAAAAAAAGCATGGCCTGATATAATTTACATATAAGATGATTGGCTAAGCAGGATGGCATTGCAAAATTCACATATATGATGCCTGGCTAAACAAGATGGCGTTGCATAATTCACATAAACGATGAATAAACTAAACAGATGGCATTCGCACAAAGGATGTCTAAACTAAGAAGATGACATATTTGATGTATAAAGTAAGCAATGCAAGACACCATATGCATGATATAACGAACATCAGCATGCCAAGTTAGAGCGAAGACCTCAGGGGGTAAATAGGAGTTGGCTTCTCCTTCTGAATCCCCCTCAGAACAAATATCTTCCTCTCGATTACAATATGAAATGCGTGGAGGGGGGCTGCTTTTACGCCTACCATGGAGCGACATCTGCATGAAATTTTATTGCCACGCAAGGCTCATCTCTTTTGCTCTACATGTTCAGTTCCATTGTTTACAATAACTGTCATGCATTGGAATAAAACATAGTGAGAGTATGTAAGGAGTGCATGCAGAAATCCAGAGTGATGGTAGCAACCTGTGGATAGACCCAAAACCAATAATACCAGGCATATAATGGCTTCAGTTAAAAAATACAGATAATGGCTTCTTTAGTGTTTGTTTCCCACCCAACATGAAACTCATAGTAGACACCGGAGATTAACCAGATAGTAGATAGATACTATTGATTGCGGCCCCGATATGTACCCCACAACCATTTAAAAACTCAAGTTTGACCATTAGTTTGGAGCTGACTCAGAGTCTAATCGGTGAACAGGACGATAAAGCAGCATGTAATATTAAGCGATGCATAATGTAAGCATACACGAAAGAGTGTGACCTCTCTTGCGGACCCGTGTAGTCCTCGAGGTCATCTGCTCAGTTGATGATGGTAATGCAGTTTTCATGGCTGCCAGCGGCGGGGAAGAAGATCTGAGGCGGCGAAAGACAGTCTGGAGGCTGGATCCTTGCTGTGCTGGACCCTTCTGTCGTTGGAGCATCCGAGCTGGGCTAGACGACGACACAGCAGGAGCGGGACAAACCACGCAAGGTTTTCTTTGACAACTATCTATAAGAGAAGTAATTATGTAAGGGCTCGTTTGAATTGGAGGATTCCAACAATGCAGGGATAGGAAATAGACAGGAATATGATAGGAATGCACGTGCAAAAAAGAGAATTTAAAAACACGGGATTTCTGCCAATCTGGGTGTTTGATTCACAAAAGTTGGAAGATCACATGATGCTGCTACGTCTTGAGCTTGCGTTGGTTTTCCTTTAAGAGGAAAGGGTGATGAAGCAATAGTAGCGTAAGTATTTCCCTCAGTTTTTGAGAACCAAGGTATCAATCTAGTAGGAGGCTCCTCAAAAGTCCCACGCACCTACACAAACAAACAAAAAACTCGCAACCAACGCAATAAAGGGGTTGTCAATCCCTTCACGGCCACTTGCGAAAGTGAGATCTAATAGAGATAGTATGATAAGATAAATATATTTTTGGTATTTTATAATATAGATGCAAAAAGTAAAGATGCAAATAAAAGTAGATTGAAAGCAAATAGGATAAGAGATAGACCCGAGGGCCATAGGTTTCACTAGAGGCTTCTCTCAAGATAGCATAAGTATTACGGTGGGTGAACAAATTACTATCGAGCAATTGATAGAAAAGCAAATAATTATGAGATTATCTAGGCATGATCATGTATATAGGCATCACGTCCGCAACAAGTAGACCGACTCCTGCCTGCATCTACTACTATCACTCCACACATCGACCGGCTCCTGCCTGCATCTAGAGTATTAAGTTCATAAGAACAGAGTAACGCATTAAGGAAGATGACATGATGTAGAGGGATAAACTCATGCAATATGATATAAACCCCATCTTTTTATCCTCGATGGCAACGATACAATACGTGCCTTGCAACCCTTTCTGTCACTAGGTAAGGTCACCGCAAGATTGAACCCAAAGCTAAGCACTTCTCCCATGGCAAGAAAGATCAATCTAGTAGGCCAAACCAAACTGATAATTCGAAGAGACTTGCAAAGGTAACTCAATCATACATAAAAGAATTCAGAGGAGATTCAAATATTTCTCATAGATAAACTTGATCATAAACTCACAATTCATCGGATCTTGACAAACACACCGCAAAAACAGTTTACATCGAATAGATCTCCACAAGAGAGGAGGAGAACATTGTATTGAGATCCAAAAAGAGAGAAGAAGCCATCTAGCTCATAACTATGGACCAGAAGTTCTGTGGTAAACTACTCACAACTCATTGGAGAGGCTATGGTGTTGATGTATAAGCCCTCCGTGGTCAATTCCCCCTCCAGCAGAGCACCGACGAAGGCTCCAAGATGGGATCTCACGGATACAGAAGGTTACGGCGGTGGAAATTGTGTTTCGTTGGCTCCCTGGATGTTTTCGGGGTACGTAGGCTTATATAGGAGGAAGAAGTACATCGGTGGCCGCCCGAGGGGCCCACGAGACAGGGGGCGCACCCTGTAGGGGGGGGGCGCCCTACCCTCTCATGGTCGCCTCAGCTGCTTCTTGACTTGCACTCCAAGTCCTCTGGATCACGTTCGTTCCAAAAATCACGCTCCCGAAGGTTTCATTCTGTTTGGACTCCGTTTGATATTCCTTTTCTTCGAAATACTGAAATAGGAAAAAAAACAGCAATACGGGCTGGGCCTCCGGTTAGTAGGTTAGTCCCGAAAATGATATAAATGTGTAAAATAAAGCCCATAAACATCCAAAAGGGGTAATATAATAACAAGGAACAATAAAAAATTATAGATACGTTGAAGACGTAGCAAGCATCCCCAAGCTTAATTCCTGCTCGTCCTTGAGTAGGTAAATGATAAAAACAGAATTTTTGATGTGGAATGCTACCTAGCATAATTCTCAATGTAATTTTCTTTATTGGGGCATGAATGTTCAGATCCAAATGGTTCAAAATAAAAGTTCATATTGACATAAGAAATAGTGATACTTCAAGCATACTAATCAAAGTAATCATGTCTTCTCAAAATAACATGGTCAAAGAAAGTTACCCCTACAAAATCATATAGTCTGGCTGTTGCTCTATCTTCATCACACAAAGTATTTAATCATGCACAACCCCAATGACAATCCAAGCCATTGTTTCATACTTTAATAATCTCAAACTCTTTCAACTTTCATGCAATACATGAGCGTGAGCCATGGACATAGCACTATATGTGGAATAGAATGGTGGTTGTGGAGAAGACAAAAAGGAGAAGATAGTCTCACATCAACTAGGCGTATCAACGGGCTATGGGGATGCCCATTAATAGATATCAATGTGAGTGAGTAGGGATTGCCATGCAACGGATGCACTAGAGCTATAAAAATATGAAAGCTCAACAAAAGAAACTAAGTGGGTGTGCATCCAACTTGCTTGCTCACGAAGACCTAGGGCATTTTGAGGAAGCCCATCATTGGAATATACAAGCCAAGTTCTATAATGAAAAATTCCCACTAGTATATGAAAGTGACAACATAGGAGACTCTCTATCATGAAGATCATGGTGCTACTTTGAAGCACAAGTGTGGAAAAAGAGATAGTAGCATTGTCCCTTCTCTCCTTTTCTCTCATTTTCTTTTTTTCTTTTTTTCTTTTTTTCCTTTGGCCTTTCTTTTCTTTTTCTTTTTGGCCTTTCTTTTTTTTCCTTTTTTTCTTTTTGTAAAGTCCGAAGTCTCATCCCGACTTGTGGGGGAATCATAGTCTTCATCATCCTTTCCTCACTAGGACAATGCTCTAATAATGAAGATCATCACACTTTTATGGATTTACAACTCAAGAATTACAACTCAAAGCTAGAACAAGATATGACTCTATATGTATGCCTCCGGTGGTGTACCGGGATATGCAATGAATCAAGAGTGACATGTATGAAAATTATGAAGGTGGCCTTGCCACAAATACGATGTCAACTACATGATCATGCAAAGAGCAATATGACAAAAGTAATGCGTGTCATATGAACGGAATGGTCGAAAGGTGCATGGCAATATATCTCGGAATGGCTATGGAAATGCCATAATAGGTATGTATGGTGGCTGTTTTGAGGAAGGTATATGGTGGGTGTATGGTACCGGCGAAAGTTGCGTGGCACAAGAGAGGCTAGCAATGGTGGAAAGGTGAAAGGGTGCGTATAATCCATGGACTCAACATTAGTCAAAAGAACTCATATACTTATTGCAAAAATCTAGAAGTCATCAAAAATAAAGTACTACACGCATTCTCCTAGGGGGATAGATTGGTAGGAAAAGACCATCGCTTGTCTCGACCGCCACTCATAAGGAAGACAATCAATAAATAAAATTGTGCTCCAACTTCATCGCAAAGCGGTTCACCATACGTGCATGCTACGAGAATCACAAACCTCAACACAAGTATTTTTCATAATCACTTCGACTAGCATGAATTTAATACCACTACCTCCATATCTCAAAACAATTATCAAGCATCAAATTGATCATAGCATCCAATTCACTTTCTATGATAGTTTTTATTATACCCAACTTGGATGCTCATCATTCTAGGACCAAATTTGTAACCAAAGCAAATACCATGCTGTTCTAAAAGACTCTCAAAAAGATATAAGCGAAGCATGAGAGACTAGCAATTTCTTCAAAATTAAGCCACCGCCGTGCTCTAAAAGATATAAGTGAAGCACTAGAGCAAAAACTATTAAGCTCAAAAGATATAAGTGAAGCACATAGAGTATTCTAGCAAATTCTAATCAAGTAGGATTCTCTCAAAGGGTGTGTACAGCAAGGATGATTGTGGTAAACTAAAAAGCAAATACTAATATAATACACGACGCTCCAAGAAAAACACATATTATGTGGCGAATAAAAATATAGCTCCAAGTAAAGTTACCAATGAACGAAGACGAAAGAGGGGATGCCTTCCCGGGGCATCCCCAAGCTTAGGCTTTTGGCTATCCTTGAATATCTTGGGGTGCCATGGGCATCCCCAAGATTAGGCTCTTGCCACTCCTGATTCCATAGTCCATCAAAGCTTTACCCAAAACTTGAAAACTCCACAACACAAAACTCAACAGGAAATCTTATAAGCTCCGTTAGTGAAAGAAAACAAAACCACCACATAAGGTACTGTAATGAACTCATTCTTTATTTATTTTGGTGTTAAACCTACTGTATTCCAACTTCTCTATCGTTTATAAACTATTTTACTAGCCATAGATGCATCGAAATAAGCAAACAACACATGAAAAACAGAATCTGTCAAAAACAGAATAGTCTGTAGCAATTTGTAGCTAACGCAAACTTCTGGAACTCCAAAAATCCTACTAAAATAGGAAGTCCTGGAAAATTTGTATATTGATCAGAAGCAAAAATAATCAGCGCAAAAGCACGTTTCTGTGATTTAATAAAACTAAATTCGTGCGTGCAAAGTTTCTGTTTTTCAGCAGAATCAAATCAACTATCATCATAGGTTATCCTATAGGTTCTACTTGGCACAAACACTAATTAAAAGATAAAAACACATCTAAACAGAAGGTAGATGCAAGATTTATTACTAAACAGGAACAAAAACAAAAAACAGAACGAAAATTGGGTTGCCTCCCAACTAGCGCTATCATTTGACGCCCCTAGTTAGGCATAAAAGCAAAGATAGATCTAAGTAGTGCCATCTTTGGCACTAATTTTTTTAATGGAGTTATGCTCAAGCCCGGGAGGCTCTTTGCATTTCCCTTCATGCTCAGAGATTCTTTGATCTTAGGCATCCAACCGCTTATTGTAAAGCGTGATCAAATTATTCATGCGGTTGATACTCCCAACAATATTCTTAAAAGGTTCAACAAGTTTTTGCAATTCAAGTAATTTCTCTAAAATTTGGGTTCCTTCAAGGGAGAAGGGTGATCCTTCTTGTCGGGGAAGTACTCCTACTATCCCCTCTATAATTTTATAAGCGGAACTAGGATCAATTTCAATAAATTCCCCTTTTGCGGGAACATCAAGAAGTTGTTTGTGGGGTAAGGTTAACCCAACGTAAAAATTGCGAATTAAAATCTTGAAATCTCCTTCTAAAGCACAACTACGATAAGATTCTAACATCCTAAACCAAGCGTCTTTTAAATTTTCTCCTTGTCTTTGCTTGAAATGGAGAACTTCAAAGTCGGGAGACAAAGGGATAAAGACCGAGCTAGCCATAATGACAAAGTAAACGAACTAACACACGAGCAAACAGAAAAAGGCAAGCGAAAGAGAGGAGGAGATTGGGAAAGAGAGGGCGAATAAAATGGCAAGGGTGAAGTGGGGGAGAGGAAAACGAGAGGCAAATGGCAAATAATGTAAATGCGAGGGAGATGAGTTTGTGATGGGTACTTGGTATGTCTTGACTTGACCGAAGACCTCCCCGGCAACGACGCTAGAAATCCTTCTTGCTACGTCTTGATCTTGCGTTGGTTTTCCTTGAAGAGGAAAGGGTGATGCAACAATAGTAGCGTAAGTATTTCCCTTAGTTTTTGAGAACAAGGTATCAATCTAGTAGGAGGCTCCTCAAAAGTCCCACGCACCTACACAAACAAACAAAGAACTTGCAACCAACACAATAAAGGGGTTGTCAATCCTGAGGGAGTCCTGGATTAGGGGGTGTACGGATAGCTGAACTATCACCTTTGGCCGGACTCCTGGACTATGAAGATACAAGATTGAAGACTTCGTCCCGTGTCCAGATGGGACTTTCCTTGGCGTGGAAGGCAAGCTTGGCGATACGGATGTGTAGATCTCCTACCATTGTAACCGACTCTGTGTAACCCTAACCCTCTTTGGCGCCTATATGAACCGAAGGGTTTTAGTACGTAGGACGAACAACAATCATACCATAGGCTAGCTTCTAGGGTTTAGCCTCTCTGATCTCGTGGTAGATCTACTCTTGTACTACCCATACGATCAATATTAATCAAGCAGGAGTAGGGTTTTACCTCCATCGAGAGGGCCCAAACCTGGGTAAAAACATCGTGTCCCTTGTCTCCTGTTACCATCCGCCTAGACGCACAGTTCGGGACCCCCTACCCGAGATCCGCCGGTTTTGACACCGACATTGGTGCTTTCATTGAGAGTTCCTCTGTGCCGTCGCCATCAGGAAGGATGCCTCATCCCGTCTTTAAAGACAACACTGTCGCTAATGGAGCTTTGGCCATCGGCCAAACTCTCCGGCTAGGCGGTTTTCTTATGACCGCCTGTTCGGCCACCGCTCCGACGATGACTCCTCGGGTCATCGAAAGCAATCTTCACGTTAACTCGGAACCCGCCGAGCAGTTAGATCCAATGGAGCTCTCCTCCTTAAACAAGCTCTTGGATCGCATCGCCGCCCTAGGAGTCGCTACAGACTATGATCATATTGGGCCTAAACCCGATCTGAGAGAGATCAACTCTCCCCAGGTTACCCACCATGTTGCTATGGTTGAGGAACAATACCGCGACCCTTCTTCTACCTTAAGGACTAGCTATGTCCGGACTCCCGATCCCTCCATGCCGGATTCCCGCGGTGGGGAGGACGTTACTCAAGCCCTGAACCTAAAGTCAGGCAACGGGCTAGATTCATTGGACAACATCCAAGAACCCAAGCTTCTAAGTTCGGAAACTACTTGGCCCGTGAGTCTTAAATTGGACGGGGTTCCGAATTTAATTTGACCCGCCCACCCAAACATAAGCGATCTATCCCAAATCCAGCAAGAGCCCGCAGAAACAGTACAGCATTACTGGGCCAGATTCCTCCTGGTTATAAACAGGATAAAGGACTGCCGCGAGGAGGACGTGATTTCGTTCTTCTGCAATAATTGCACGGACAAGGGAATCCTCAACGCCGTAAGCCGTCGTGAAATTACATGCTTCGCTGACTTGGCGTCCATAGTACGAAAGTACTGTGCAATGGAAAGCGCCTGGAAAACCGAAATAAAATTTTGGGACAATCCGACCCTGAATACAACCCCAGTCCGAAATAAAAGGGTGCATTATCGCCAGGCACCTGGGTTAAACACCAAAAAGCAAAACCCCTCTATAGGGCATGGAACCGTATTGGAAGGATGGCTCAATGGACCCTACAAAATTCATAGTACAGAGGGCGCCACTCCAACTCATAGCCTTAGAGCATGTTGGATACTATGGCAGGTGGCCAAAAGTGGCGAAGAGCTTCTAACTCCAGAGCACCAGCCCAAGGATACCAGTACGGTATTAACAGTCTTCGAGACTTTCGCATCAAATAATATGCGGAAACGAACACTCCGCAGCCTTGCCTAAGTCTACCAAGTAGCAACAATAAACCCATGGAGTGACACGGCTATTACCTTTAATGCCAGTGACGAACCTAAATTCTGAATAGCCCGAGCACCAGCCGCATTGGTCCTCAGTCCAATAGTGGACGACTTTCGCCTTACCAAGGTACTCATGGACGGTGGCAGCGGACTGAACCTCATTTACAAGGAAACCCTACGAAAAATGGAAATAGACTGGAGCCGCATTGAGCGAAGCAGCACAACCTTTAGAGGAATAATCCCCAGTCAGGAAGCATGCTGTACAGGAAAAATCACACTGGATGTGGTGTTCGGCATGCCGGATAATTACAGGTCCGAGGAGGTCACGTTCCAAGTGGCCCCGTTCAGCAGCAGATATCACGCTCTATTAGGGCGAGAGGCATTCACAATTTTTCTAGCTATACCCCATTACGTGTACATGAAGATCAAAATGCCCGGGCCCAACAGAATCATCACTCTTGCTAGTGACCCGGACATAGCACTCCACGCCGAAAATAAGGCAGCCGCACTGGCCCTTGAGGCACTATCCGAAGCCCTAGCGACGAGGAACTCACTGCGCTGCGCTCCATGGTGAATAGCGACGATGTGATACTCGATAAGAGATCCAAGTACACCTCCTTTAAACCAGCAGACGAAATAGTCAAATTCCAAGTCCATCCAACGGACCCTACAAAAACGGCCTCCATCGGGGCACAATTAAACCCTGATGTAGACGCCGCACTACGAGAATTCCTACGCGAAAATTGGGACATTTTTTCCTGGCACCCTTCAGACATGCCAGGAATCCCACGCCGGCTGGCTGAGCACAGCCTAAACATCCTAAAAGGATTCAAGCTAGTCAAACAAGCTCTACGGCGTTTCTCCGAACCCAAGAGACAGGCCATGGGAGAGGAGCTAGCCAAACTATTGGAGGCCGGATTCATTAGAGATATAAAACATCCGGACTGGCTAGCAAACCTGGTGATGGTACCAAAGAAGGACAAATCCTGGCGCCTATGCGTCGATTTCAAGGACCTTAATAAGGCTTGCCCAAAGGATCCCTTCCCCCTCCCCCGCATTGATCAAATTATCAACGCTACCGCAGGACACGATTCATTGTGCTTCCTCGACGCATACTCCGGCTACCACCAAATTAAGATGGCAGAGCCCGACCAAGCCGCAACGGCATTCATCACCCCATACAGCCCATTCTGCTTCAACACAATGCCCTTCGGGCTCAAAAACGCCGGCGCAACATATCAACGCATGATTCAGACATGTCAGGCAAACCAGATCGGCAAAACAGTGGAGGCATATGTAGACGACGTGGTCGTTAAAACGAAGCATGTCGAAACTCTAGTAGACGACTTGAGGCTCACATCCGATAATCTCCGAACATATGACATCAAGCTCAACCCGGAAAAATGCGTTTTCGGCATACCAGCCGGAAAGCTCTTGGGCTTCATTGTATCCGACAGAGGAATTGAAGCAAACCCAGCCAAGATCCGAGCTCTGTCACAATTGGATATCCCAAAGGACCTCAAACAAATACAAACATTGACTGGATGCGTGGCGGCTCTAAGCCGCTTTATCTCCCGTTTGGGAGAAAAGGCATTACCCCTCCATCGCCTCCTCCGACGCACGGAACACTTTGAGTGGACGGATGCCGCCACGGCTGGACTTGAAGAAATAAAAGCCATATTGGCAACAAACCAGGTCCTGGCCGCGCCCAATATGGGTGAACCAATGCTATTATATATCGTGACAACTCATCAAGTTGTGAGCGCGGTGCTCGTTGTCGAACGAGAAACGGACGGACACAAGTTCCCCCTTCAAAAACCAGTTTACTACGTGTCCACTGTCCTAACTCCATGCAAGTCACGGTACCCGCATTATCAAAACATAGCGTACACGGTGTTCATGGCATCGCGGAAGCTCCGACACTACTTTCAAGAGTGTTCGATAACAGTAGCCTCCGAAGTACCTCTTAATGACATTATAAACAACCGCGACGCGACGGGCCGGATTGCCAAATGGGCCATTGAGCTCCTCCCGTTCGACATAACCTATAAGCCACGGCGAGCTATTAAGTCGCAAGTTTTGGCCGACTTCGTCGCCGAATGGACTGAAGCCGAACTCCCTAAAGAGTACGGCGCATATTCCAACTGGATCATGCACTTCGACGGCTCCAAAATGTTGGCTGGTCTGGGGGCTGGCGTCGTTCTGACGTCCCCAACCGGAGATACGGTTCAATACGTACTCCAGATAATGTATATGGACTCCAACAACGCAGCCGAATACGAGGCCCTTCTACATGGCCTCCGGATGGCAGTCTCCATGGGCATTCAACGCCTAGAGGTGCGCGGGGATTCGAACCTCGCGATATCCCAAATAAATGGAGACTTTGATGCCAAGGATCCGAAAATGGCAGCTTATCGCAACGCCGTCCTAAAAATGTCAGCTCGGTTTGAGGGGCTCGAATTTCACCATATAGCCCGGGATAACAACCAGGCAGCAGACGTATTGGCACGCATTGGCGCAAAGCGCGATGCTGTCCCTCCCAACATCTTCCTAGAGAGGCTGTTCAAGCCACCCGTACTATGGGAGGGGGAATCCGGAAATAACGACCCGGACCCAACCGCACTGCCCGACACCGAACATTCTGGCACAATCGGTGGTTCTGCCAATGAAGTAACATCCTCAGCCCACGTAATAATGGCAGTCATTGCCCCGTGGACGGAACCATTCCTAGCCTATCTAACCAGGCAGGAACTTCCCGAGGACCAAAACGAGGCTCACTGCATAGTGCGGCGATCTAAAGCCTATAAGGTCCATGAGGGAGAGCTTTACAAGAAAAGCACAACCGGAATCCTTCAAAGGTGTATCTCCGAAGAGGAAGGGCGGAATCTTCTGGCTGAAATTCATGTCTGACTCGGCGGGCACCACGCTGCAGCCCGGGCCCTTGTAGGCAAGGCCTTCCATACAGGATTTTATTGGCCGACGGCCCGGGCAGATGCTCAGGACTTAGTCCAACGATGCGTCGGTTGCCAGCTCTTTGCTAATCAAAGCCACATGCCACCCACCGCCCTCAAAACTATACCCATAACCTGGCCCTTCGCGGTCTGGGGGCTTGACATGGTTGGACCCCTTAAAGGAGGAACCCACAAGCAAAAATACCTACTGGTCATGGTGGATAAATTCACCAAATGGATAGAGGCCAAACCTGTTAAGACGGCCGAATCCGGACCGGTGATAGACTTCATATCAGGGGTCGTACACCGTTACGGCGTCCCCCATAGCATCATCACTGATAACGGCACGAACTTTACGGCCGACGAGGTCAAACTCTGGTGCAAAAACATGGGCATCAAGCTCGACTATGCTTCAGTCTATCACCCTCAAACTAACGGTCAAGTCGAGCGAGCAAATGGTCTAATCATGAGCGGCATCAAACCCAGATTAGTGCGGTCCCTCAAGGAATCTAACACGCACTGGGTAGAGGAGCTCGACTCCGTACTCTGGGGGCTGCGGACCACTCCGAATCGCAGCACCGGATTTACACCATTCTTCATGGTATACGGCGCAGAGGCAGTTCTGCCCTATGATATAATTCATGACTCACCTTGCGTGCGCATGTACGAAGAAAGAGAAGCTGAGCTTGATCGGTAGGACAGTTTAGACGCCTTGGAGGAGGAGCGTGACGTGGCAAAAGCCCGTTCCGCATTCTATCAATAGCAGGCTCGAAGATATCAAAGCAGAGAAGTACGGGCCAAAACTTACAATGTTGGCGAGTTAGTTCTAAGCCCGTCGGACAAGAAAAAGGACAAACTCAAGCCCAAATGGGAAGGTCCCTTCATCATTGACCAAGTCCTGACCGGCGGAGCGTACCGTCTGCGAAATGCATCGAATAACCGACTCGAGCCGAACCCATGGAACGCAGCCCGTCTCCGAAGATTCTACGCCTAGCGCCGGATTCTGAGTTCGTCTCCTTCCTCCGTCTATATTTTATACAGTAGTTGTCTTATATTTCTCCCCTTCTCCCCCCTTTTCTCTTACAGCCTTTGAAGGCTCGTTCGCGCTTTGTTCGCACACACTTGACGCGCTATCCGCGCTCATTATACCTGGGGGCTTCTTTAACAGAAGCTTATTTATACGGGCTTCATGCCCAACACATGTGTCACACTTCCGCATGTACCTTTTATTCACCATTATATGCATCGATATGACTTAAGTTTTGGCCAAGCTGGGTTGCCTGGCTCCTGTGCTTACCCCTACGTTCCCGATTGTTCGGCTAGGTGGTAAAGGGAGCACCTCTGCGATTGTTACTGCCGGGTCAGCCGGATGTGTACCTCAGACTGGGTGAAGCCGAAAGCTAGCGTTCTTAAGGGAATATTCGGTCGGTGAACTAAAAGACGATTTCTTACCTATTTATTTATCTGCCCCCAGATGTTTTTCTGCTTTTTTCGCAGTCCGGACATGCACTTTAGGGCATGCCTCCCAGGGAAAGGAACCCCTAACGGAACTATTCTCCCTGGAAGATGTTTCTTACTAACCATGTAATATAACATAACTAGTTGGGCACTTGTCTGATAAAGCACTAATGACCCCTACGCCTGGTCTCCACGCATGCCCCGGTTCTTATATAACCGCGAGGGTATTCGGACACACTCCGGACTATTGGGTCCCGAGGTTGAAGCGAAAAGGTCCGCTATGACAAACGATCTACAATCCGGCTAGAAGGCATTTTACATGTCATCTTAAATTACATAGTCAATTCGACTGATTGTATTCCTCTTCAATGCCATCTAATAGGCTGTCTAGTTTACAGTCCTGCTGGGAATACTTTGCGGCCAACTCTACTTGGCCGTACACTAAGCTCACAGGGATCTCCTTCCCATCGGGCCCCACAGGTCCGACCTCGGCCATGTGGTTTGGGTCAGCCTTCGTGTACCGCGTCTTCACCATGGCCCAGGCCTCCCTGGCGCCTTGACGGCAGGCCGATATCTTCCATAATCGGAAGCGCCGCCGCGCTCCCTGAAGCCTCTCTGCAAGCTCTCCAAGGCCTTCGGGCAGGGAGACAGATGGCCACAAGGCCTGGGCGACGCCTTTCATCACCTGCCGAACTCGTTCGTGCAGTTGCAAGAGCTCGGGAAGAAGGTCACCCGTAGAACCGGGCATTTCCTCTGCAGGACGGCCTGTGAGCATACCTACAGACATACCTCTGTTAGTCGACTTCCTCGCCGAACTCTTTTTCAAAGTTCGTTCAAGCACTTACTAAAAATGCCGCGTCGAAGCCGCCGATTCTCCTTAACGGAGTCAGACAGCTGGGCACGAACATCCTTTAGTTCCTCACCCAGCTGGGTGTTGGCATCTTGGAGATTATTTTTCTCTTGCCTCACCCTTGTAAGCACATTCTCGCCGGCCTTTAACCGGCGCATGAGCTGTTGCTTGTCCGGATCTATCCCGGCGCCATCTGCAATATTATTGTCAGACTTATACACACGCCGCACTTCACAAATTACTTATCTTTTGAAGCATATATTACCAGAGGGGGTCTCTTTGGCTTCCCCCGCTGCGGCTAGTGCGGCCTCAAGTTGGGCTTTGCACTCCTCCAGCTCCTGGGACAGTTGGGTATTCTTTTCTGTAAGATCCTGCACAATAAATGATCCTTAAATCAGTTATTCTAACTATTTCAAGTCTCGGGGGCTACTGGCATATATAACTGTCAAATTTTCTCACCCGTATGTCTTTTACATACTGCTCCGTGGCTCTGGCTAGACCATTTTGAGCGGCACAGAGGTGCGCATCTCCCGAATTGAAGGCATCCAATGCCTCTGGGGAGAAACATGCGTCACGAAGAACTGTCCGGCGACGCCTGTGATTCATGGCACTCTCCACCTCGGAATTGGTGGCAGATAACCTGTCGGCATCCTCTGTCGGAGGAGCATCCGACGCACGCCTCGTGTTCGCCTCCGCTTCTGGACCTGGCTTTGGAGCCTGGCGAGCGGAGGATTGATTGGCAACCTCTCCGGATACAGTCCGGCGAGCGCTCTTCTTCCTGAGAAAGCACGAGCGTTAGTATGCCTCCCGGAAATAAGGCCTGGGATTAAGATGACACGCCATACCGTTGCACCGGCGTTTCAATCTGGACTGCACTTCTTTTCAGCCTGTTGGGCCTTGCTGTCCCTTGTTGACTAGCCGTCGCAGGCTCGGCCTTCCGCCTCAAGGACTTCCCCTGCGAAACACCATTGGTATACGGTGATCAAAAACAAGCACGGATGGGTCATTTTCAAAGTATTGGGACTTCGGTCTCAGTTACCTGCGAGGCTGGAAGTATTCCGGGGTAATCGGCCGTAATGGCGACCAAGGCATTATCGATGCTCAGTTGGTAAAATACCCCATCGATCAGCTCCACCGATATGTCCGGATCCTCTTGGGAGGTCGGATCGAGGAACCGTTCTGGATCCTCGGGTTGTGGAGGCGGGCTGTTTATATCCTTTACGGCCCGGCGCAGTTCCTGCGCCGAAATCACAAAATGAGATACTTGACTATGGGAGTATGGATCGGATAGGCAAAAATAAATGTCCGCTTACCCAGCTTGGAGGATTGTACATAGAAAATCCGTCCTGTGGATTGACGCGGAGAAATTCCTCCTCTTCTCCCTTGTACAATGCGGACAAGATCTTCATCAGATCGGCGACCGATCCCGGCCCCTTACGGCCGCAGCGGGTGGCATCATCCTCCCCGTTGAAATCCCACATGGGGTGGCCTCTATACTGGAGCGGCTGCACCCCCCGCATAATGCATGTGGCCATGACCCCGATCATGGCTAGTCCGGAATGAGCTAACAACCTAATTCGGCTCATCAGGTAAAGGACGTCCCTGTCATTTTCCTTCTGAGGGCTCCGTGGACGCCAGCTTAGGCGTTTCTTCAAAGGAGCGTTATTGAACTCAGGGAGGCCGATCCGAACAGGGTCCGGCAGGGGGACATCTTCTATATAAAACCATTCCGAAGGCCAGTCTTCGGACGCCTTCTTCGGGGTTCCGGATAGATATCCGGTTCCGGCGATGCGCCATAGTTCGGCTCCGCCCACTTGATATATTGACCCCTCTTGAGAATAGGGCACAAGGCAGAACAACTTCTTCCACAACGCAAAATGAGCCTCGATGCCCAAAAATAGCTCGCAAAGGGCCACGAAGCCCGCAATATGCAAGATGGAGGCAGGCGTAAGGTTGTGCAACTGGAGGCCGTAGAACTCCAGGAGCCCCCGAAGAAATGGATGAATTGGAAATCCGAGCCCTCTTATCAAATAAGGGACAAGGCATACCCGCTCTCCTTTGGAGGGACCGGGGACGCTCTCCGCTTGCTTCCCTCCCTTATAGGTGGCGAGTCCGGCTCGAACCGGAACCATGAAGGCTCGGGGAAGAAATCCCTTGGTTTGGAGCGTCACTAGCTCGCTGTGTGGGACGAAGCATCTCTCCCAATCTCCAGGCTGAGGGCTGGGAAGGCGAGAGGAGCAGCTGCGTCGACTGTCCATGATGGAATGGATTTCTATCAGATGCGCTCTGATGAATGCTCGCGAAGGGAGGATGGTGTGATTCGGATCTAGATCCTCGTCTCCTTTATAGGCAGCTCATTTGCGCAACTAGGGGGGTAAATGTAAAAATACCCTGGCTTTTCGCATTCGTTCCACACGTGGAAGATGGCCATTATTGGGCGTGGAAGCCGAGGAGCGCAATATCTACAAGAAGCCAGATGCTATTCAACAGGTACACATGATTTGGAGAAGAACCCGCCTTGCAATGCCGAAGACAATCTATGCGCCGGACTCATCGCCATTGAAGCCTGGTTCGGGGGCTACTGAGGAAGTCCCGGATTAGGTGGTGTCCGGATAGCCAAACTATCACCTTTGGCCGGACTCCTGCACTACGAAGATACAAGATTGAAGACTTCGTCCCGTGTCCGGATGGGACTTTCCTTGGCGTGGAAGGCAAGCTTGGCGATACATATGTGTAGATCTCCTACCATTGTAACCGACTCTGTGTAACCCTAACCCTCTTCGGTGCCTATATAAACCGAAGGGTTTTAGTCCGTAGGACGAACAACAATCATACCATAGGCTAGCTTCTAGGGTTTAGCCTCTCTGATCTCATGGTAGATCTACTCTTGTACTACCCATACCATCAATATTAATCAAGCAGGAGTAGGGTTTTACGTCCATCGAGAGGGACTGAACCTGGGTAAAAACATCGTGTCCCTTGTCTCCTGTTACCATCCGCCTAGACGCATAGTTCGGGACCCCCTACCTGAGATCCGCCGGTTTTGACACCGACAAATCCCTTCACGGCCACTTGCGAAAGTGAGATCTAATAGAGATAGTATGATAAGATAAATATCTTTTTGGTATTTTATAATATAGATTCAAAAAGTAAAGATGCAAATAAAAGTAGATTGAAAAAAAATATGATAAGAGATAGACCCGGGGCCATAGGTTTCACTAGAGGCTTCTCTCAAGATAGCATAAGTATTACGGTGGGTGAACAAATTACTGTCGAGCAATTGATAGAAAAGTGAATAATTATGAGATTATCTAGGCATGATCATGTATATAGGCATCACGTCCGCAAGAAGTAGACCGACTCCTACCTGCATCTACTACTATTACTCCACACATCGACCGACTCCTGCCTGCATCTTGAG
This sequence comes from Triticum aestivum, assembly GCF_018294505.1. Classification (NCBI taxonomy): domain Eukaryota; kingdom Viridiplantae; phylum Streptophyta; class Magnoliopsida; order Poales; family Poaceae; genus Triticum; species Triticum aestivum. Next base: position 401,700,264 of record NC_057804.1, on the reverse strand, counting down.
TATTAAGTTCATAAGAACAGAGTAATGCATTAAGCAAGATGACATGATGTAGAGGGATAAACTCATGAAATATGATATAAACCCCATCTTTTTATCCTCGATGGCAACAATACAATATGTCCCTTGCAACCCTTTCTGTCACTGGGTAAGGTCACCGCAAGATTGATCCCAAAGCTAAGCACTTCTCCTATGGCAAGAAAGATCAATCTAGTAGGCCAAACCAAACTGATAATTCGAAGAGACTTGCAAAGATAACTCAATCATTGATACGTCTCCAATGTATCTACTTTTCCAAACACTTTTGCCCTTGTTTTGGACTCTAACTTGCATGATTTGAATGAAACTAACCCGGACTGACGCTGTTTTCAGCAGAACTGCCATGATGTTGTTTTATGTGTAGAAAAGAAAAGTCCTCGGAATGTCCTGGAAATCCATGGAGACACTTTTTGGAATTAATAAGAATTTTTGGTGAAAGAATTAGTGCCAGGGGGCCCACGGCCTGTCCACGAGACAGGGGGGCGCGCCCCCTAGGGCGCGACACCCTATCTCGTGGGCCCCCTAGACCGCCTCCGACCTCAACTCCAACTCCATATATTCCGTCTTGGGGAGAAAAAAATCAAGGAGAAAGTTTCATCGCGTTTTATGACACGGAGCCGCCACCAAGCCCTAATCTCTCTCGGGAGGGCTGATCTGGAGTCCGTTCGGGGCTCTGGAGAGGGGGATTCATCGCCGTCGTCATCATCAACCATCCTCCATCACCAATTTCATGATGCTCACCACCGTGCATGAGTAATTCCATCGTAGGCTTGCTGGACGGTGATGGGTTGGATGAGATTTACCATGTAATCAAGTTAGTTTTGTTAGGGTTTGATCCCTAGTATCCACTATGTTCCGAGATTGATGTTGCTATGACTTTGCTATACTTAATGCTTGTCACTAGGGACCGAGTGCCATGATTTCAGATCTGAACCTATTATGTTTTCATGAATATATGTGTGTTCCTGATCCTATATTGCAAGTCTATAGTCGCCTATTATCTGTTATGATCCGACAACCCCGAAGTGACAATAATCGGAATACTTCTCGGTGATGACCGTAGTTTGAGGAGTTCATGTATTCACTACATGCTAATGCTTTGTTCCGGTTCTCTATTAAAAGGAGGCCTTAATATCCCTTAGTTTCCGTAACGACCCCGCTTCAACGGGAGGGTAGGACAAAATATGTCATACAAGTTCTTTTCCATAATCACGTATGACTATTTACGGAATACATGCCTACATTACATTGATGAATTGGAGCTAGTTCTAGATCACCTTATGTTATAACTATTGCATGAGGAATCGCATCCGACATAATTATCCATCACTGATCCATTGCCTACGAGCTTTTCATATATTGTTCTTCGCTTATTTACTTTTCCGTTGCTACTGTTACTACTACTACAAAAACCCAAAAACATTTATCTTTACTTTTGTTACCGTTACCATTATTATCATACCACTTTTTCTACTAAACACTTAGCTGCAGATACTAAGTTATCCAGGTGTGGTTGAATTGACAACTCAACTGCTAATACTCAAGAATATTCTTTGGCTCCCCTTGTGTCGAATCAATAAATTTGGGTTGAATACTCTACCCTCAAAAGCTGTTGCAATCCCCTATACTTGTGGGTTATCAAGACTAATTTCTGGCGCCGTTGCCGGGTAGCATAGCTCTATTCTCTGAGCCACTTGGGATTTATATCTGTTGATCACTATGAAGAACTTGAAAGACGGCCGAACTACTATTTTGCCCTCAACTACGAGGGGAGGTAAGGAACTGCCATCTAGCTCTGCACTAGATTCTCCTTCCGTTATTAGTAGGCTTGCAACACCTAAACCTGCTACTGCTATGAATTCTGATATGTCGCATGTTATTGATGATGCCACTTCTCCTATGCATGATGAAACTACTTCTATGCGTGATACTACTGTGCCACTAGGTGAATTTCTTGATGAACAACTTGCTAGAGTTAGGGGGAATGAAAATATTGAAGAACCTATTATTGATGATAGTGATGATGAAGGTTCCCCCAATGATTATGTATTACCTGTTGTTCCTAAGGGTTATGTTATGAATGAAGCAGCTGCTATGGAAATTCTTGCTTGCAATGATAGAAATGATCTTAAGAAATTATTAGCTAAATGGAAGCAGCAGTCTCTTAATGCTAGAACGAAACCCGATCCTGCTTTTCCTACCTCACCTATCTGTGTTACTGATAAGGATTATGAATTCTCTATTGATCCTGAAATTATTACTTTAATTGAATCTGATCCTTTTTATGGCCTTGAATCTGAAACTATTGTGGCACATCTTACCAAGTTGAATGATATAGCCACCTTGTTTACTAATGATGAGAAGTCTTGCTATTTATATATTCTTAAAATATTTCCGTTCTCATTAAAGGGTGATTCTAAGACTTGGTATAATTCTCTTGCTCCTGGTTGTGTGCGTAATCCCCAGGATATGATTTATTACTTCTCTGCTAAATATTTCCCTGCTCACAAGAAACAAGCTGCCTTGCGGGAAATATATAATTTTGTTCAAATCAAAGAAGAGAGTCTCCCACAAGCTTGGAGGAGGCTTCTCTGGTTACTTAATGCTTTGCATGATCACCCTCTTAAGAAAAATGAAATACTTGATATCTTTTATAATGGACTAACCGATGTTTCCAAGGACTACTTGGATAGTTGTGCTGGTTTTGTTTTCAGGGAAAGAACAGTCGACGAAGCTGAAATACTATTGAATAATATGTTGACTAATGAAAATAATTGGACTCTCCCCGAGCCAGTTCCTAAAGTAATTCCTGAACCAATTGAGCCAACTCCTGAGCCTATTCCTAAACCCACTCCGAAGAAGAGAGGTGTTTTATTTCTCAGTCCTGAAGATATGCAAGAGGCAAAGAAATCAATGAAAGAAAAAGGTATTAAAGCTGAAGATGTAAAGAATTTACCTCCTATTGAAGAAATACATGGTCTTAATTTACCGCCTGAAGAACCACATTGTCTTGATAACCCGACAAAGGTAGTAAAGGTAAATTCTCCCTATAGATATGATAAAGTTGAAGTCCCCTATACTAAATTTCGTAGCCCATGCTTAGAAGAATTTGATGACTTTATGGCTAGACAAGAAAGTTTTAATACTTATGTTGGTAGAGAGTTAAAGAATATTGCTTTCGAGATAGGACACGTAGGTGATAATCTGGCTAGAGTTAAAGATGAACTTCACCGCGTTAGCAAATATGCTTCTATGGTTGCTACTCAAGCTGAGCAAGTACCCAAAGCTCAGAATGATTTGCTTGATGAGTTAAATAATAAAAATGACTTTGATGTTAGAGTGGCTACTAGAACTGGTAGAATGACTCAGGAACCTTTGTATCCTGAAGGCCACCCTAAGGGAATCGAGCAAGATTCTCAGAGAAATAATTTAGAGGCACCTAGTTCTTCTAAAAAGAAGAAGAAGAAAAATGATAGGACTTTGCATTCTTCTAGTGAACCTACTGTAGACACACCTGAGAATCCCAATGATATTTCTATTTCTGATGCTGAAACTCAATTAGGTGATGAACATGAACCTAGTGATAATGTTAATGATAATGTTCATGTTGATGCTCAACCTAGCAAAGACAATGATGTAGAGATTGAACCTGCTGTTGATCTTGATAACCCACAATCAAGAATCACTTTGATAAGAGAGATTTGTTGTAGGAAGCACGGTAAAGAAAGACCATGGGTTCAGAAACCCATGCCCTTTCCTCCTAAACCATCCAAGTCAAAGGATGATGAGGATTTTGAGCGCTTTGCTGAAATGATTAGACCTATTTTCTTACGTATGCGCTTAACTGATATGCTGAAAGTAAATCCTTATGCTAAGTATATGAAGGATATCATCACAAATAAAGGAAAGATACCGAAAGCTGAAATTTCCACCATGCTTGCTAATTACACTTTTAAGGGTGGAATATCAAAGAAACTTGGAGATCCAGGTGTACCAACTATACCATGCTCTATTAAAAGAAACTATGTTAGAACTGCTTTATGTGATCTTGGAGCCGGTGTTAGTGTTATGCCTCTCTCTTTATATCGTAGACTTGAATTGAATAAGTTGACACCTACTGAAATATCTTGGCAAACGGCTGATAAATCAACTGCTATACCTGTCGGTATTTGTGAGGATGTGCCTGTTGTAGTTGCAAATGTAACTATCTTAACGGACTTTGTGATTCTTGATATTCCCGAGGATGATAGTATGTCTATTATCATTGGTAGACCTTTTCTTAATACTGCAGGGGCTGTTATTGATTGCAACAAAGGCAATGTCACTTTTCATGTTAATGGTAATGAGCATATGGTACAGTTTCTGAGGAAACAATCTCAAGTTCATAGCATCAATTCTATTGAAAAAGTTCCAACTATCATTTTTGGAGATTTTGAATTTCCTCTCCCTACTGTCAAGAAAAAGTATGATATTCTTATTGTTGGGGATTTTCATATCCCCGTTGAGGTAACTTAGTTTTATTCAAAATTTCGCTGGTTCCGTGTTATTCGAAATGAGTTTGTTAACAAGACTTGATCAACCTTGTTAGTGGGTTCATTTTGATGATCAGGAGATGGATGAAACTAGAAGGCACAACTTTCTGTACCCTCTTTTTACTTTCTGTTATTTAGAATAAATAAAGCAAAAATGGTATTATCTGTCTGTTTTCTGATTTATCCGTGCATTAAAAAATAGTCCAAAAATAAAAGTGCTCCAAATGCCCTGCAAATTTAGTATGATTTTTTCTGGAATATTTGAGGATTTTAGGCACTGAAAACACTGCGGGAGGGCCAAGCACCAGGCCACGAGATAGGAGGGCGCGCCCCCCTGTAGGGCGCGCCCCCCTGTCTCGTGGGCCCCTGGTGGCTCCCCTTTACTTATGCCAGCACCCACACACTTCATCTTCTACCCAAAAAAATCCCCATCCAACTCAAGCACAAGTTCTAGCTCGTTTTGCTGCGATTTTCGATCTCTTAGCTCAAAGCTCCATTCACAAAACTGCTTTGGGAGATTGTTGCTTGGTATGTGACTCCTCCGTTGGTCCAATTAGTTTTTATTCTAGTGCTTTATTCATTGCAAATTTTTGCTGCTTAGGTGACCATGTTCTTTAGCTTGCATGTTAAATTTTTGAGGTCCCAAGCAATTCCAATGCATGATATAGGCTCTAGGCACTTGTAGGAGTAGTTGCTACAAATCTTGTTTAGTTTTATTCACTTTTACTTTGAAGTTACTAAAATTTCAGAAATTTTCAAAAAAAGAAATATGCTTACAAGAATGTACCAAGGAGGTTCCTCGGCAAAGAAAGGACCGAGGATTGCTATACGTGAACAAGATATTAATTTGCCAAGGGACACAAATGTACGGGCTTGTGAGTGGCCATCCAATGATTTTATGGTCGAAGCAGGCTTCAAGGAGGAATTTGACGCGTATGTGCATAATGCCGAGCTGGAGGACTTCTTACAGGATAAGTGTCCTCAATATTATCACTTTACTCATTCCTTTGTGCGGAGGTTCGAATATATTTCTACGCGTAATTCTCCTAGTGTCATGTTTGATATTTATGATACATCTTATACCATGGATTTATAGGATTTCACAACTGCTTGCAAACTCCCGCAGTGGGGTAATATTAATGATCCTCGCAAATCTGAACTTAGAGATTTTCTTGCTAGTATTACTGTGGGAGAGTCTAGGGACGTAGCACAAGCTACCATAGGGAGCATTCATTTTCCTGCTATACATTATTTTGCTCTCTTTATTGGTAGATGCATTAATGGTAAGGACGAAGTATGTCACATGTGTGCTCCTGATCTTTGTGTCCTCAAGAGTGTTGTGTCAGGTTATAGAGGTTATAACTTGGGGGCAATAGTTGCACGTAGGTTGCAGAATAATAGTAGAAGGGGAGATTTCTTTGGAGGAATTTATGCAACCCGTGTGGCTAATTTTCTTAATATAGCTCCACGAGAGGGGGATATGATTGTACCTCCTGTTTATTTGGATAAAGAAGCTATGATTGATCATAATTTTCTTGAGAGGAATGAACAATTCCTCCATTATCGACTAACCTATGACAGACGCCACGTCATCCCTGTTACTCTTCCTGCTCCCTACCTTTTTGATTATCAGGCAAAAGGAAGATATGTTGTCACGAGGGAAGAAGCAACTGAATATGAGAGGGGAATGGAGGCAGCTCGCCAACACGCTGCTTCTTAGGAGGCAGTCGCCTCTGCATCTCAGTACTACCCCAGTTACTCTTATGGATATCAGCCAGGCGGTCATTGGCATTAGACCAACTTAGGCCAAAAGCCTAAGCTTGGCGGAGTACGTATTTCTCACCGACTTTACATTCATGTTCACACACTAGTCGTCGGTGCTCATACTCTTTCATTGTATTATCCATGCTAGTTTAAATTTCTGTTTCTAGTTTTCTTCTTGTGTGTTTGATAAATCTTAAGAAAAACCAAAAAAATTTAGTTAGTTTAATTTCCTTGCTTGTAGTAGAAATTAAAATGAAAACCCAAAAACATTTCTTGTTCTTCTTTTTACTTGTTGGGAGCTTTCCCGTGTAAATAGTTTATTTTCTTTTCTTTCTTTTGTGGGTCGAGAAGACTATATTGAAAATGCTTAGTGGCTCTTATATGCATGATTGATTATTTAACTTAGAGCCCATGTTATCTTGTCTTCTCTCTTGAGTTGAATGCTTGCAGATTCCAGCTTAGTCCAATGCACGTGCACTCTTATTATTATACACATCGTTCAGTCGTGCAAGTGAAAGGCAATAATGACGATATATGATGGACTTATTGGGATGAGAAAAGCTGGTATGAACTCGACCTCTCTTGTTTTCGTAAATATGATGAGTTCATCGTTCCTGAGTCAGCAATTATGAAGTAAACATATTTGCAATGAGATTTAGAGATTATAGTTACTTGTGCCATGCTTGATTAGCTATGAGTTATAATGGTTTACCTTGCGTGCCAACATGCTATTACAATGATTATGATGTGATATGATGGGATGGTATCCTCCTTTGAATGTATTAAGTGACTCGACTTGGCACATGTTCACGCATGTAGTTGAATCAAATCAACACAGCCTTCACGATATTTATGTTCATGGTGGATTATATCCTACTCATGCTTGTACTCAGTGTAAATTAATTTTAATGCATGTTTACGACTGTTGTTGCTCTCTCAGTTGGTCGCTTCCCATTCTTTTGCTAGCCTTCACCTGTACTAAGCGGGAATACTGCTTGTGCATCCAAACTCCTTAAACCCCAAAGTTGTTCCATACGAGTCCACTATACCTTCCTATATGCGGTATTTACCTGCCATTCCAAGTAAATTTGTATGAGCCAAACTCCAAACCTTCAAATGAAATTCTTTTTTGTATGCTCGAGCAGCTCATATGTTTGAACTAGGGCTGCCTATATCTTCCATGCTAGGTGGGTTATTCTCACGAGGAGTGGACTCCGCTCTTCATTCACGAGAAAGGGCCGGTAACCGGGATGCCCAGTCCCATGATCCAAAAAGATCAAAGCAAATCAAAAATAATTAATCAAAACTCCCCTAGGGCTGTTGTATGTTGGAGGCACTCGTTGTTTCGAGCAAGCCATGGATTGATGCTTGTTGGTGGTTGGGGGAGTATAAACCTTTACCATTCTGTTTGGGAACTTCCTATAATGCATGTAGTATGGAAGATACAGCCATCTCATAGTTGTCGCGTTGACAGCGAAAGTATGCCGCTCAAAATGTTATTCAATCTCTATTTTAAAATCGAGCTCTGGCACCTCTACAAATCCCTGCTTCCCTCTGCGAAGTGCCTATCTATTTACTTTTATGTTGAGTCATCACCCTTCTTATTAAAAGCACCCGCTGGAGAGCACACTGTCATTTGCATGCATTATTATTGGTTTATATTGGGTATGACTTGACTGGATCTCTTTTACCATGAATTACAATGTTTAGTCAGTCCTTGATCTTTAAAGGTGCTCTGCAGTTATGTTTTGCGGTCTCAGAAAGGGCTAGCGAGATACCATTTTGTTATATCATGTTATGATTATTTTGAGAAAGTGTTGTCATCCAAGTTTTATTATTATGGCTCGCTAGCTGATTATGTTATTGATATGAGTAACTGTAAGACCTATGTGTTATTGTGAGTATGGTTAGTTCATAATAATTGCTGAAACTTGAATGCTGGCTTTTCATGTTTACAACAACAAGAGCAAACAGAGTTTGTAAAAGTTTTACTTTATCACTTTCAGTTTATCAACTGAATTGCTTGAGGACAAGCAAAGGTTTAAGCTTGGGGGAGTTGATACGTCTCCAACGTATCTACTTTTCCAAACACTTTTGCCCTTGTTTTGGACTCTAACTTGCATGATTTGAATGAAACTAACCCGGACTGAGGCTATTTTCAGCAAAACTGCCATGATGTTGTTTTATGGGTAGAAAAGAAAAGTTCTCGGAATGTCCTGGAAATCCACGGAGGCACTTTTTGGAATTAATAAGAATATTTGGCAAAAGAATTAGTGCCAGGGGGCCCACGGCCTGTCCACGAGACAGGGGGCCGCGCCCCCTAGGGCGCGGCCCCCTATCTCGTGGCCCTCTGGACCTCCTCCGACCTCAACTCCAACTCCATATATTCCGTCTTGGGGAGAAAAGAATCAAGGAGAAAGTTTCATCGCGTTTTACGACACGGAGCCAATGCCAAGCCATAATCTCTCTCGGGAGGGCTGATCTGGAGTCCGTTCGGGGCTTCGGAGAGGGGGATTCGTCGCTGTCATCATCATCAACCATCCTCCATCACCAATTTCATGATGCTCAACGCCGTGTGTGAGTAATTCCATGGTAGGCTTGCTGGACGGTGATGGGTTGGATGAGATTTACCATGTAATCAAGTTAGTTTTGTTATGGTTTGATCCCTAGTATCCACTATGTTCTGAGATTGATGTTGCTGTGACTTTGCTATGCTTAATGCTTGTCACTAGGGCCCGAGTGCCATGATTTCAGATATGAACCTATTATGTTTTCATGAATATATGTGTGTTCTTGATCCTATCTTGCAAGTCTATAGTCGCCTATTATGTGTTATGATCCGACAACCCCGAAGTGACAATAATCGGGATACTTCTCGGTGATGACCGTAGTTTGAGGAGTTCATGTATTCACTATGTGCTAACGCTTTGTTCCGGTTCTCTATTAAAAGGAGGCCTTAATATTCCTTAGTTTCTGTAAGGACCCCGCTTCAACGGGAGGGTAGGACAAAAGATGTCATGCAAGTTCTTTTCCATAAGCACGTATGACTATTTACGGAATACATGCCTACATTACATTGATGAATTGGAGCTAGTTCTATATCACCCTATGTTATAACTATTGCATGAGGAACATCATCCGGCACTATTATCCATCACTGATCCATTGCCTACAAGCTTTTCATATATTGTTCTTCGCTTATTTACTTTTCCGTTGCTACCGTTAAAACTACTACAAAAACCCAAAAACATTTATCTTCACTTTTGTTACCGTTACCATTATTATCATACCACTTTTGCTACTGAACACTTTGCTGCACATACTAAGTTATCCAGGTGTGGTTGAATTGACAACTCAACTGCTAATACTCAAGAATATTCTTTGGCTCCCCTTGTGTCGAATCAATAAATTTGGGTTGAATACTCTACCCTCGAAAGCTGTTGCGATCCCCTATACTTGTGGGTTATCAATCATACATAAAAGAATTCAGAGGAGATTCAAATATTTCTCATAGATAAACTTGATCATAAACTCACAATTCATCGGATCTCGACAAACACACCACAAAAAGAGTTTACATCGAATAGATCTCCACAAGAGAGGGGGAGAACATTTTATTGAGATCCAAAAAGAGAGAAGAAGCCATCTAGCTAATAACTATGGACCCGAAGGTCTGTGGTAAACTACTCACAACTCATCGGAGAGGCTATGGTGTTGATGTAGAAGCCCTCCATGGTCGATTCCCCCTCCAGCAGAGCGCCAACGAAGGCTCCAAGATGGGATCTCACGGATACAGAAGGTTACGAGGGTGGAAATTGTGTTTTGTTGGCTCCCTTGACGTTTTTGGGGCACGTAGGCTTATATAGGAGGAAGAAGTACGTAGGTGGCCGGCCGAGGGGCCCACGAGACAGGGGGGCACCCTGTAGGGGGGGGGGGCGCCCTACCCCCCCCCCCCCTCGTGGCCGCCTCGGCTGCTTCTTGACTTGCACTCCAAGTCCTCTGGATCATGTTCGTTCCAAAAATCACGCCCCCGAAGGTTTCATTCCGTTTGGATTCCGTTTGATATTCCTTTTCTTTGAAATACTGAAATAGGCAAAAAAACAGCAATACGGGCCAGGCCTCCGGTTAGTAGATTAGTCCCAAAAATGATATAAATGTTTAAAATAAAGCCCATAAACATCGAAAAGGGGTAATATAATAGCATGGAACAATCAAAAATTATAGATATGTTGAAGACGTATCAGATGCAAAGAAGCATGGTGAGATTAAGTCAAACCACAAGAAAATGTACGGTTATAATGCTATTATGCTACTATCTCTTAGTCTTGTGCTTCATGAAAAGAAATGTGAAAAGGAGGACAAGTGAAATTTAAAATTCCTACGTTTTTTCTTTCAAGGAGACACTAAAGGAACAAATCCATGTGCTCAGTGGACAATATATATATAACATGTACAGTGAAAAAGAGATGCAACAAGTGTACAACCTCTTTGGCGAAGCCATGTCGATCTCAGCGTGATTGGGTTGGCCGGTGAGGATGCTCTGGCTGACTTTGCTGTCGGAGGAGGGGAAGAAGATCTTAGGCATCTGGAGATGGAGCCCGAGGTACTGCTCCGCTGTGATGGAGGGTTTCGTTGTTGGAGCAGCTCCGGTGAGTTGTACGACGCCGAGGCTGAAGCAGGACAAGAGAGACAATGAACAACGTTCACCTGAGTGGAATTCTAATAGCATCTCCAATACATGACGTAAAATACATAACCAAAAAGTGCTAGATGGAAAATACATCAGCCGCTCATCTCTGAACTTAACTGTCGAAACTGAATTTAATTGTCAAAACTGAACTTCACTGTCGAAACTGAACTTAACTGTCGAAACTGAATTTTGCTGTCGAAACCGAATTTTACTGTCGAAACTGAACGCACTAGCAAGGTGAGGTTACACGTCGGTCGACTGACTTTTTCATCTCTGGTCAGTCGATTTTGCAGTAGTTGGATACGAAATCAAGGGCCTGCGGTTCATCTTCAACCTCCACCCCCTGAGCCGCCAGCCACCACCGGCCAAACAGCAGCCCCCGCCGCCCGCGGCCGGCGGTGCGCCGCCCTGCCCGCCCCGAAAACACTCCCCACCGCCGGTCCGCCGCCGCCCCGGCCATCCCTCTAGGCCCCCCCGTGACGAGCTTTTTCTCCGGCGATCCCCACGCCACCGCCCCGCCAACGCCGCGCCACCGCCGGCGACCACCGCCCCCATCCTGAACCCTAAGATAGATAGTGGGGTACCTCTCCGGTGAGCCCCCCTCCCCGCTGCGGCTGGTTCTTCCTTCACCCCGGCGAGCCCCCCACCCCGTGAAAATCGACTAACCCAATAGTCGATTCAGTCGACTGAAGTGTAGCTAAATCGAAGCAGCATCGTAAGCAAGAGCAAGAGCGAGAGCAGCAGCGCGAGCAAGAGCAATAACAAGAGTAGACCAAGTAGGGGACCAAGAGCAAGAGCAGAGCAGCAGCACGAGCGAGAGCTAAAGCAGCAGCAGCTCCTACTGATGTGGACGTCGCCGCCGAGGGAGCGACGCCATGGAGGAAGTGGCCGGCGATGCCGCCGTGGATGGAGCCGCGCCGTGTTGGCTCGGGACCAAGCGCCGGCAGCACCCTGAGATTGAATCAAGAAGAAAATGCGGCGATTAGTGTACAACCTCTTTGGTGGCGCCGATTAGGCCGCAGCTTTACCCGAGGAAACGATGATGATGATGCTCTTCTGGTGGTGCAGGTGAAGATGGCGGTGTGGGAATGGAGGTGGTGCAATAGACGAGGGGAACGTCGGGGCAGCTCCTTAGAGGTGGAGGATGGGGTGGCTGAACCGGCGGGACGACGAGATCGACGACGGATCCTCATCCGGTACGGTGGATGAGGGACGTCGAGGTGTTGCTGTGGATGATGTCGTCGGTGAAGAGGCTCCGGCTGGGTGGCGGACGGAGCAGGGTGTGGGGTTTCGTCGCGGGTTTTCGTGGCCTCAGTGTATGAATGGGTGGGCAGATGGGATGGCAGTGGGGAACCATGGCTTAGGGATGTGCTTGTCCGAAATGTGGGGTAAGTTACGAAAGTACGTTCACCGATTTGAGGCGGTTCTTTCGGTTCAGGGGTACCACGGGCATTTCGCATGTTCGGATTTCACAGGAGGTGGGAGTTTTCACGTACGTTGTAATTTCAGAATAGCAAGGCGCGGGTTGAGATGGAGGGAGTTGTTGGAGCACAACGAGACAAAGATATATCTTAAATATTTCGGGCTAACAAGGCACGGGTTGAAATTTCCGGACAAGCCTAATGTGTACTGTACCAAATCAATGCACACTACAAATGTCATTCAAAACTTTGAATTCATGTTATGTTCAATTAAAATATTTTGCTACGTGTATAATGCATGCAACCTACTACTCAAATGAACGTTTTAGTGCATTCCAAACGTATATACTACCGCTTCAATATGAACTAAATTTGAATTCATTTCTCTATTTGAATAAGATCTACAGTAATGATTGTTGTGAAGTCAAGCATTTGAATTCGTTTCTCTGTTTTAGTAAGATCTAGAATCATCATTATTGTCAAGTTAAACCATCATTTGTGTATTATCTTCACAGCACACCACATGGTTAGTCTCGAGTTACATACGAACTATGTGTACTATATGAACTCGAACTCGATTTTTTGAATCCACTTTATTTTGATTTCAAATCACATTACATTTCTAGCTCTAGCTAGATCTTCATAATCTAAACCATGTCTCATATGTATAATGTGTTTATCACATTATGTATGGTGCCCCACCCCCTACGGCTACAAGTATTTAGATGTGAGTTGCAAACACCACACATTACCACAAATTCAAATAAAATGTGAGAATGTTCGATATATAGTATTGTTTAGATTGTTCGATATCTAGTTGTAAGATGCAAACGCCACACATTATCACAAATTCAAATAAAATGTGAGATTGTTTGATGTATAGTATGGTTTAGATTATTCAGCATTTAGCTGTGAGTTGCAAACGCCATGCATTATCACATTATGGTATAACATGTGCATAGCACGTGTATCACTGCTATATTCATGCATGCAATGTTTAAAACACTATGATCTCCTATTCAAATATATGAATCCGCTTTCATATCAAATTATGATCTTTGTTAGTCTCTTACACCCACACAATCCTCTAACCTTTGTAGCTACCACTAACTTTCTCTCGTGCATGCACACGCCCTCCTCGCCCTCCCCCTCCCTCGGCATTCTATCCACCGGGCACATTCATTTTTTTTCTTTAGGTCGTTCTCCCAGAGTCTCCACAACTCCTTTCTGACACACACCGACTGATAAACCTCTCTAGCGATGCCTGCCTACAAAATACACACACACCTTCAATCTCCTCCTCTACGTGTCCTTGCCTTGTGTCTCTCATACGGTCACACACACGTGTAAATTCTCGCCCCTCTTTTCATCGATCTCACAACCACACACTCCTCCCCCTATCTAGCTAGTAGCTGGGCCTCTCGCACCACCTCCTAGCTCCATTCTCTCTGTCTATTCGTCTTGCCGGGCCTTATTTTCCTCTAACAAATGGACGTACACCGACAGACCTCTCGCTATACATATAGCTAGCTAGGTCCTTATAACTCCCTTTTACCCATGCATCAATCGATCTACCTTGTTAGTTGTGTCTCTCCCTTCCTCCAACAAACAACAATTGATCTACCGATCTAGTTAGGTTTGCTTACCAAACACATGGTTCCCCTTCATCATCCATGGATGCGTCCCGACAGATCTATCACGCACAGGCACAAACAGAAACACATCCCCACTCTTATGGATAACATTGCAGTTCCACCCTCAGTTTGTCTAGTAGGCCTCTCCCACCATCTTCGAGAAGCAACTCCATCACCCATCCAGCACTCTACCCCTCTCCCTCCCTCTCCCTCTCTCTCTGTCCCATCATATTTCCCGTCCTTCAGTTATGTATGGATGTCGACCGATCTCCCTCAAGACATAGCTGGGTCTCTTCTTCTCAACACATATACGAGTCGTTCTACCTCTATAGTTAGGCCTTTGCCTACCCCTCCCCCACCCCCTCCCCCCCCACACACCGATACATCAAGCGCTGTAGTCATGTCTCCCTGCCACACACAAACTTGACATGTGCCCTCTAACATTCCGGTAGGCCAGTCGCCCTATATCTTTGACTTGCACACACACACACACACAATTTCGATGGCTCTCTTCATCGATCTCGCACCCACCCACTTGATCATCTCTTCGACTCTATCGATAGCTATGACCCCTCCCTGTCTTCTCGTGGATTGCCCGACCCTCTATATATGATATGGATAGGCCTCCATTTCACACAGATTGCATGCAAAATTTGTTTTGAGATGTCATCGACACATATTCCCACAAATAATTCATGAAATAAACCCCCACCCCACCCCACCCCAACCCCAAAACAAAAAACACTCACAAACGCGGTTTGTATCTCTCACACACACCCACGTAGGTGGGGGACGTGTACGAAGAGAAGAGGTGCATGCACGACGCACGTACTCCCGTCTCATTCCCAACACACCCGCGCGGGTACACAGTGGAGCTCATTTCTGTACAAAAAAGACAGCCCACGTGGTAATTTGGCATGTGTACTGGTTGTCCACTTGGTGGAGGGAGGATCATCTACCACAGTGAACAAACAAATTGCGACTTGCCACGTTATGTTAAATTAAAAAAGAGGCAAACCATGTGGGGCCTACCTTAGACGCAAGGCTCTATACACTGGAGTACTTTTGATGTGTCCCGTCAACTCGCAGAACGAGGAGAAGCTTGCTTAGTACACCGTCTCCCCCGCCCACGGGCGCGGTGGCTTGCAGGATGAGGTGAAGCTTGTCCGCCTTACGCCCGCTCCCTCGCCCATGCGCGCGGTGGCTCACAGGACGAGGAGAAAAATTTACTACTCCCTCCGTTTACTCCTCATCCCTACTACCTTGGTTATAGAGATTATATCATATTGTTTGGAATATATATGTCCTTTAGTAGATTTCAATATGAACTACTAGTACGTACTCCAAACAGTGATGTATATAGACGTATTTTAGACTGTACATTCACTCATTTTGCTCCGTATGTAGCACTCTCCCTCGCCCCTCGACCCTCGCCCACACGATGGACGTGCAGCAATTCATTCGATCTCATATAGCCAGAATGATATATACTGCACTACCATTATTGCTCGACTTCCCGAAGAGGCGAAGAGCCAATCGCAAGGTTAATATTTTGGAGATGCCAAGCGCAAGGTTATAGGAGAACGAGTACTAGGTGCCGCGTCATTTATAAATAAAGTTTTTTTTCTTCAGTGGCACGTACGCAATATGATAGGTTCATATGGAGAGAAAAGGAAACGGCTCCACTATATACATAGTCAGGACGGGCCATCCTACACGGTTGCTTGCTGGGGTTGCTCTCTTCACACTCTCTCACACAAAATGACTGTGGCCACATCTCTAACATCCCGGCGGATCACGTCCGCTGGGGGAAGGGGTGGATGCTTAGTGTAGATGCGGTCGCCGTCGCTGACGGTGAAAACCCACTGTCGGCACGTCTCGATCAGGGGTCCCCGCCGTTCTCTCTCACAAAGCCGGTGAGGTTGCCTTCGTCCCTTGCTCACTGCCGCGACTTGCGCAGTTGCCGCCTCCCGCCGCCCTCCTCAAGGTTGAGCTATGTCCCTTAGGTACAACTCCCTTTATAGCCGGCTTGCACCACTGCTCCAGCTGCCCACATCACTCCCTGTGGATATTTCTCTACTTCTTTGCCCCGCACATACCTCTACTGGCTTCTACATACTGTATTTTTGATGAGTTTATGTCTCATCAACTAGTCCCAGTAATCTTATTCTAATCACGCTTCTTCAATTTCTTTGCCACAGGGATGCTCATTTCAATTTTGGTGAAACTGGACAAAATGATCCGATGGTCAAAAGGTTGCAAACTGCATTTATTAGGAAGCTCGAATGTTGCCAACAAATTGAAGCCTGGTTAGGGTTCACGGTTCAAGGGCTAGGGACTGCATGTATCATTTTTTTCTTTAGCTGCCTCTGTTCCAAAATAAGTGTCAACTTTAGTAGTAGTACAACTTTGTACTAAAGTTTGCACTAAGTTGAGACACTTACTGGAACGGAGGGAGTACATATTTGCTATGATCTGTCAATCATTGAGATGCAATAGCATGCATGTTAGTCTCCTTTGTATTTGATGAAATGTTGCAACGGGCAACCATGGACACAAAATACATGTAACAGAAGCTGGAAGCTTCAAAGAATTGTACAAATTTATCTCGCTGATAAATTACAGTACGTACTATACTAGTACTTCCTCCATTCCTAAATATAAGTCTTTGTAGAGATTTCACCATGAACCACATGCGGATGTATATAGATGCATTTTAAGTGTAGATTCATTCATTTCGTTCCGTATGTAGTGGAATCTCTACAAAGATTTATCTACTAGTAATAGCTAACCCCCACTACTAGGAATTCTTTATCCTCTCCTTGAGCCACATCATCAAAATTAATGTAGCCGTTAGATGAACTAAATCGGTCCATAATAGCCGTCTGATCTATACATTGAGAGGCTCCGCACTAAGCCACATGCAAGCATGCAGAAATACCGTGGCATGCATGTGAGTGGGTTTTAAATCC
Source organism: Triticum aestivum (assembly GCF_018294505.1). Taxonomy (NCBI): domain Eukaryota; kingdom Viridiplantae; phylum Streptophyta; class Magnoliopsida; order Poales; family Poaceae; genus Triticum; species Triticum aestivum. The sequence continues at coordinate 401,683,215 of NC_057804.1, read as the reverse complement.
CATCAACATGTCTGCATGCAAGCATGCACCGGTAGCATGCATGTAAGTGAGCTTTTAAGTCCCATTAACATGTCAAAAAGAAAAATATAATCCCATTATGTAGTAGGAGTTGGCTCATCTTTTTTCCTTACGTGGGATGATCTAAATGATGATGGGAGTTTATTTAGTTTGGCTACCACATTTGTCATGCGGTTATAGAGTTTTTTTAGTTCTATGAAATCGATAATTTTGCGCAGAGAGATGTACGGCTATTCTGCGGCAACGCGCGGGGACTCATCTAGTAATATTTAGGAACAGAGGGAGTACTATGTAAAGAGTTAGGTGTCGCACGGTGATAGTGTGAGGTGGGCCATGTAATCACTGAGCCTGCGTGTTTTCACTGCTCTTGCACGCCTCCGCTGTAAGAATGGAGAAAATTGTAATCTAGTAGTACCTCCTTTCGCCGAAAGCGTGGGACATCCAGTAGTCCTACCACCTCAGTAATCTTTACCTAATAAGAAAGCAAATTGGGTTTCTTTCGTCCGTCATGGCATTTTTTCAGAAAAGTCTCCTATTTTAAAGAATTCAACCCGTAGTCCTATTTTAAGTTAAAACGAAGCGTTATTTTCGTATTTTACACAAAAGTCCCTGTCTTTTCTTGAAATCAACCTGCCGTCCGGATTTAAGTCACACCCGAACCGTTATTTTACATTTTTCGAAAACCCCCTTGATGTTTTAGGTAATTCATCCGCGGATCATATTTAAGTCAAACAAATGCTTTTTAAAATCATCTATATCTTTTAAACCGTAACTCCGATTTGAACATGTTATATATGAAATTTGATTAGAAAAATATGTAGAATATGAATATGAGATTATTTTTACCTGTTAAGTATTTTTAAATATTATTTTGGAATATATTTGAGTCAAACCAAATGATTTTCTAAATTATCTATATCTTTTAAACCGTAAATTTGATTTTAACATATTATATATGAAATTATATTAGAAAAATGTGTGGAATCTAAATATGATGTTAATTTTACCTGTTAAATATTTTTAAAATATTCTTATGGAAGCAAACTTATAATTTATAGCACAAGATCCATTTTTTTCATTCCGACGACAATCTGGATTGCAAAAAAATACCCCACTATAACCATATACGGAAAAGAAAACATCAATAAATACACGTGCATACCTCTGAAAAATGTCCCAAGGGAAAACAACAGATTTCTCATTGCGAGAGTGAGAGAAAGCCAGCGAGCGAGAGAGAGAGGGGGGGAGAGAGAGGGAGAGAAAGACGCCTTAGGATTAACCATATTTAACACACGTTTTTTGTTGTTTTGTGTGAACACCGAGACCATCGCCGACGAGGGTGAGAAGGAGGATAAGCGGCAACACAAATATAATGCCTCGCAAAAATAAATGAGATGGACCTATTGTGGTCTTGAGTGATGGTTGTTTAGTTAAGAGTGTGTATTATGTTTTCTCTCCCATTGCCTAGCAGTAAGTTGGACGGGCGAAGCAACCATCACTCTTGGAGGTCACGTCCGCTCTGCCCGGGAATGAATGCGGCACCGATTCTTTGGAGCGGCGCTGACCGTTTCGGGCGGGAAGCGCGCGCGGGCGATGGAGGGGATTTGGGTGGGCCAGGCTGGTCAGGAGCGGGCGTGGCAGCTGTCCGCATGTCCCTACCGGACACGCCCGGAAACAAGAGGATGCACCGACTCTCGAGGCTAAAATCGTACACTACACACCATCTCTCTGTCGCTCTCTCTCTAACACACACATGCTGTTAAACACACACACACACACACACACACACCTTGGTCTCGTTGCACCTTCTAACATGACTTATTACACCTAGACAGAGGGAGTATTAAGTATACGAGATACGGTGGCACACTGACTTAAGTCGAATACAAGTGCCCAAAATTGTGTGCATGTTATAATAAGGATTCACTTAAAATAGTACGTGAGCGAACAGAGGGATCAATTGGATAGTTTTCCCGAGCAGTAGCGAGATGTGTGAGGTAAGATACACCGCTGGCGCTTTTAATTTTTCTTATTAATTTGTTTGTTTCACCCTCTGACTGGTGGGACCCAACGTACTACATGGAGTGAGGTAAGGTGACTAAGGCTGCATTATTTCTGCACCACTGTGGATAGTCTTACCACCAAAGCCACATGACATGATTATGATTGAAATCCCAATGACTCCCATACACACAAAAAAACAAAAAAACATGGCATGATTGTCACACGAATGCAGGAATGTATAAAGGTTATTTTCCTCTTGTTGAACATAATGGGAGGGTTGTGTAGCTGGTTAGCCTGTTCGCTCATCAAACTTGAGGTTTCAGGTTCGATAACTACACTTGAGCATAATTTTTGCCAGGAGGATTCTATGACTGGTCAAAATGGATGGATACGGAGCTATACGATCTCATACTGACCGTATAATCACCTCATCACGTATAAGCTGCAGCCTCGGCACTTGTTTTCTAGGGTTTGCACGCTTCACACTCTCTCTCCAGTATATATATACACGCTGGAGCCTCATCGCTTGTACTTGCTCTCTTCACACTCTCTTGCCCTCTCCCACTGGAGCCTCATCGCTTGTAGTTTCTCTCTTCATACTCTCTTGCCCTCTCCAGATCTAAACAAGACTTCGTTGGCCTCTCTCTCCCCTCACTGCTGCTCAAAGAGCCGGCAGGATCCGTCTGCCGGGAAGGGAAGGAGGCTTAACGTTGTCGCCGTCGGCGAGGGAGGGAATCCACTACCGGCACAGCTGTTCACTTTCACCCAGCGGTGGTGCGGGAGGGCCTCTGACCACTTCTTCTTCGCCACTATCCCGTCGCCCACCAAACCACGCCCCAAGAACCTTAAGGTATAATTTACTTACTCCACATGCATTGCTCTAGCTGCATGTATACCATGAATCTATGACGTGGTTCAAAGAGGAAAGGAGTGGGGGAAAGTAGTGGGAAAAGTTTTATATAGCATGAATCTAGGATGTGGTTCAAAGAGGAAATGAAGGGGGAAAGTTGTATAGCATGAATCTAGGACATGGTTGGAAAGGAATGGGGGGAAAGTAGTGGGGAAAGTTGTATCGCATAAATCTAGGACGTGGTTCAAAGAGGAAAGGAAGGGGCAAAAGTACTACTACAGACTGGATGTAGAGTTTGAGAATGACTAGATTTGCTACGCTCACATAGGGAAAGGTGTCTAAGGATAACAAAACTAGGAACAACACAAATATGCTCCTTGGTTGTTCGTTCTTTGCCGCAACAGACTGTGCATTGCCACAGTACATCGGTAGATGCACATGGTGCTGGTGCGTCCATTGTCTCGTGTAACTCATTAGCTGTTGTTAATCTAAGACCCTGTTTGGTTAAAAACTCCCTAGTCCCTACCTGCTTGGTTCCAGGTACTAAACATGGACTAGAGGTTATTAAATAACATGCCAAAAGACCATGTTACCCCTAGTAATGAACTAATAGAGACAAGGTGCGATGCGTGGCAGGGGCAACTGTTGGAAAAAGTCCCAAAAAGACTCCCTCGGGGTCTTCTTTCTTTAGTCCCAAATGCCCACTTTTAGTCCCAAAAAGTCCCTCCTGTTTGGTTTAGATGGGACTGACACAGAGTTTTTTTAGTCCCTACACCAAAATGTCCCTGTAAACAAACACCCTCTAATAATGCCGCTGGAAAATTGATGCAATGCCTCAATTAAAAGAAAATTACATGTTTAATGAATTTTATTGTTAATATAATCTCTATGTTAATATTAATCAATGCCACCGTTTGAGAAATGCTACTGTCTTGCTTTCTTTCCCATTTAGATAAGGTAGATGCTTCTTTTTGTTGGCTTCTGTGCCATCCACCGTTATTGACCACTAATTGTTTCCTTTGCGCCTCTGTGTAAACAGGGTTATCTACTTCACCTCATTGCCATTGTGACCTTTTGTTGCACTGCACAAAATACTTTTGTTTTAAGAGTGTTTTGTTAAGTTCAACCAAAATGTCACACCGACAATGTTGCTTGATTGCTTGATCTTAGTGGAACTGCACAAGAGGAGATCTTACTTCCTATCCGTGTTGGCAAATTTGGTTCAGATCTTCTTCTTATGAGTTGTTTGAATTCCGTAACATGAGAGGTTAGCACTAGCCTTCTTTCACATGATTCTGCAGTGTGCTTTCGTATGTTGTGCTACTTGTACGATAATGTTGCTTGATTTTAGTGAATTGCACAAATGGAGACAAGGCCTCCAATCTGTATGTGCACCATAATATCCCATTGAGGTAAGATAAGGATATTTCACAACTGTTGGCCTGTATTTTGCCACTTTCATCAGAAAATTAAGTTTAGTACTATACTTGTGCTCCCTAATTGACATGCCAAATCTTACATTGAAGGTGAAGCTTGTCTGTTATTGAACCAAGTGATGAAGGGGAAGAACAAGCGGAAGAAAAACAAAAATCAACTCCCAGTGCTGTAATGAAGCACTGGAACTCTGATGACACAAGTAATGATATAGTTTTGCATCTTAATTTATTGCTATGGCTGGAACGAGCATATTGTTTTGCCACTGATTTGATGCCACTCTTAATGTAATACGTAATTATCTCTACTTGTGCAAACAAGGATCTTCTTTGAAGATACCATATATTTTAGTGGAACTGCACAAGAAGATGTTGGAAACATTAAACTAATGGAGGAGTATATAGTAAGCATGGCCACCACCGTAGATAGCAACAGATGGTTCCGGAGAAGTGCTTCATCAGTATGCTCTACACAATAAGCCTCCTGACAAAGGTTGGTACTCGCCCACTGATTTCATCCATATGATTGATCTTGGTCATCTCTATTGGTGTTGTGCTACTGTTTAGATAATGTCATGAAAAAGTGGTATTGTCCTTGAGAAGTGCTTCATCTGTGCTATTTTAAATATTTCCTTTCCTTTTTTTTGAGAAAACATGGATGCTAGCATTTAGTAGTCCTCTTGTCTTTGCACAACAGGATCATCTTCCTCTGAAGAAGAATATGGAGTACGTTTATGACCCACATGTGGGGGGGGGGATCTGTCGTTGTTCTTTCGATAAGTAAGAGTGTCGAACCCAACGAGGAGCAGAAGGAAATGATAAGCGGTTTTTGGTAAGGTTTTCTCTGCAAGCACTGAAATTGTAGGTAATAGATAGTTTTGTGATAAGATAAATAGTAATGAGTAACAAGCAAATAAAGTAAATAAAGTGCAGCAAGGTGGCCCAATCCTTTATGTAGCAAAGGATAAGCCTGGACAATTTCTAATAATGAGAAAGGAGCTCCCGAGGACACATGGGAATTATCATCAAGTTAGTTTTCATCACGTTCATATGATTCGCGTTCGGTACTTTGATAATTTGATATGTGGGTGGACCGGTACTTGGGTACTTCCCTTACTGGACAAGCATCCCACTTATGATTAACCCCTATTACAAGCGTCCGCAACTACAAAAGAAGTATTAAGGTAAACCTAACCACATCATTAAACATATGGATCCATATCAGCCCCTAACGAAGCAACGCATAAACTATGGTTTAAGCTTCTGTCACTCTAGCAACCCATCATCTACTTATTACTTCCCCATGCCTTCCTCTGGGCCCAAATAATGGTGAAGTGTCATGTAGTCGACGTTCACATAACACCACTAGAGGAAAAGAAAACATACATCTCATTAAAATATCGAACGAATACCAAATTCACATGACTACTAATAGCAAGACTTCACCCATGTCCTCAAGAACAAACGTAACAACTCACAAAGCATATTCATGTTCATAATCAGAGGAGTAATAATATGCATAAAGGATCTGAACATATGATCTTCCACCAAGTAAACCAATTAGCATCAACTACAAGGAGTAATCAACACCACTAGCAACCCACAGGTATCAATTTGTGGTTTTAATACAAGATTGGATACAAGAGATGAACTAGGGTTTTGAGAGGAGATGGTGCTGGTGAAGATGTTGATGGAGATTGACCCCCTCCCGACGAGAGGATCATTAGTGATGACGTTGGTGATGATTCCCCCCTCCCGGAGGGAAGTGTCCCCGGCAGAACAGCTCCTCCAGAGCCCTAGATTGGTTCCACCAAGGTTCTGCCTCGTGGCGGCGGAGTTTCGTCCCGTAAGTTTGCCCAAGATTTTTTCCAGGGTAAAAGCTCTCATATAGCAGAAGATGGACACCGGAGGCCCACAAGGGGGCCCAGGAGATAGGGGCGCGCCCAGTAGGGGGGCGCCCTCCACTCTCCTGGACAGGGTGTGGGCCCCTTGGTGTATTTATTTTGCTCAATAATTCTTATAAATTCCAAAAAGATGTTTCATGGAGTTTCAGGACTTTTGGAGCAGTGCAGAATAGGTTTCCAATGTTTGCTCCTTTTCCAGCCAGAATTCCAGCTACCGGCATTCCCCCTCTTCATGGTAAACCTTGTAAAATAAGAGAGAATAGCCATAAGTATTGAGATATAATGTGTATTGATTCTTCGTGCTAAAGTTTGGTTTTCGTCTTTGCCTAAAAATAGTATTGATTCTTGGAACAAGTGCAAAGATGCTTTTATCTCTAAGTATTTTCGTCCCGCTAAGATCATTACTCTTGGGAACGATATTATGAATTTTAAAAAACTTGATCATGAGCATGTTGCCCAATCTTGGGAAAGAATGAAATTGATGCTTCACAATTGCCCTACTCATGGTTTGAATTTATGGATGATCATACAAAGATTTTATGCCGGTTTGAACTTTGCTTCTAGAAATCTCTTAGATTCGGCCGCGGGAGGCACGCTTATGGAAATCACGTTAGGAGATGCTACAAAATTACTTGATAATATTATGGCTAATTATTCTCAATGGCACACCGAAAGATCTTCTAGTAAAAAAGTGCATGCTATAGAAGAAATCAATGTTTTGAGTGGAAAGATGGATGAACTTATGAAGATGTTTGCTACTAAAAATACTCCTATTTATCCCAATGATATGCCTTTGTCTTCCTTGATTGATAATAATAATGAATCTATGGATGTGAATTTTGTTGGTAGGAATAATTTTGGAAACAATGCTTATAGAGTTAATGCTAGACCGTTCCCTAGTAATCCCTCTAATAATTATGGAAATTCCTACAATAATTCTTATGGTAATTTTAATAAGATGCCCTCTTATTCTGAGAATAGTGTGAAAGAATTCATGATTTCTCAAAAGAATTTTAATGCTTTGCTTGAAGAAAAATTGCTCAAAGTTGATGATTTGGCTAGGAACATTGATAGACTTTCGCTTGATGTTAATTCTTTTAAACTTGGATCTTCTTCTCCTAAGCATGATATCAATGAGTATCTCAAAGTAATGAGAATTTCCATTTATGAGTGCAAGGAAAGAACCGCTAGATTGCGTGCTAAAAAGATAGTTTTATAAAAGCGTGTTCTTCTAGTTTCCGTGAAAATAATGATGAGGATCTTAAAGTTATTGATGCATCTCCTATTATATCTATGTTTTTCAATATGAATTTTGATGATTATGGGACTGATGATGAATCAACTTTGCCTAAAAGGCGTCCCAAGAATTCGGAAGCTTTAGATCTTGATGCTAAATTGGGTAAAAGTGAGATTGGAGAATCCTCAACTTCCAATAATGTTGAACCTACTATCTTGGATTTCAAGGAATTTGATTATGATAGTTGTTCTTTAAAAGGGTGTATTTCCTTGTTGCAATCCGTTGTTAATTCTCCTCATGCTTATAGTCAAACTAAAGCTTTTACCAAACATATCGTTGATGCCTTGATGCAATCTTATGATGAAAAACTTAATTTGGAAGTTTCTATACCTAGAAAACTTAATGATGAGTGGGAGCCTACTATAAATATTAGAATTAAAGATTATGAGTGTTTTGCTTTGTGTGATTTGGGTGCTAGTGTTTCCACGATTCCAAAAACGTTATGTGATATTCTAGGTTTCCATGATCTTGATGATTGCTCTTTAAATTTGCACCTTGCGGATTCCACCATTAAAAAGCCAATGGGAAAGATCAATGATGTTCTTATTGTTGCAAATAGAAATTTGGTGCCCGTAGATTTTATCGTTCTTGATATAGATTGCAATCTTTCTTGCCCTATTATTCTTGGTAGACCTTTCCTTAGAACGATTGGTGCGATTATTGATATGAAGGGAGGGAATATTAGATTTCAATTTCCATTAAATAAAGGCATTGAACACTTTCCAAGAAAGAAAGTCAAATTACCTTATGAATCTATCATGCGGGCTACTTATGAATTTAGTGCCAAAGATGGTACCCGTTAGATCTATGCTTGCTTTTATGCCTAGCTAGGGGCATTAAACAATAGCGCTAGTTGGGAGGCAACCCAATTTTCTTTATGTTTTTTTGCTCCTGTTTAGTAATAAATCTTGCATCTACCTTCTGGTTAGATGTGTTTTTATCTTTTAATTAGTGTTTGTGCCAAGTAGAACCTATAGGATAACCTACGATGATAGCTGATTTGATTCTGCTGAAAAACAGAAACTTTGCGCACACGAATATAATTTTGTCAAATCACAGGAACGTGCTTTTGCATTGATTCTTTTTGCTGCTGTTCAATATTTTTTTTACAGGACTTCCTATTTTGGTAGGATGTTTTGAGTTCCAGAAGTTTGCGTTAGTTACAGATTGCTACAGACTGTTCTGTTTTTGACAAATTCTGTTTTTCGTGTGTTGTTTGCTTATTTCAATGCATCTATGGCTAGTAAATTATTTTAGAAACCATAAGGAAGTTGGAATACAGTAGGTTTAACACCAATATAAATAAATAATGAGTTCATTGCAGTACCTTATGTGGTGGTTTTGTTTTCTTTCACTAACAGAAGTTATAAGATTTCCTGTTGAGTTTTGTGTTGTGAAGTTTTCAAGTTTTGGGTAAAGCTTTTATGGACTATGGAATAAGGAGTGGAAAGAGCCTAAGCTTGGGGATGCCCATGGCACCCCAAGATATTCAAGGATAGCCAAAAGCCTAAGCTTGGGGATGCCCCGGGAAGGCATCCCCTCTTTCGTCTTCGTTCATTGGTAACTTTACTTGGAGCTATATTTTTATTCGCTACATGATATGTGTTTTGCTTGAAGCGTCGTGTATTATATTAGTCTTTGATTTTTAGTTTACCACAATCATACTTGATGTACACACCTTTTGGGAGAAGCCTATTTGATTAGAATTTGCTAGAGTACTCTATGTGCTTCACTTATATCTTTTGAGCTTGATAGTTTTTGCTTTAGTGCTTCACTTATAATTTTTAGAGCATGGTGGTATCTTAATTTTGAAGAAATTGCTAGTCTCTCATGCTTCACTTATGTCTTTTTGAGAGTCTTTTAGAACAACATGGTATTTTCTATTATCATAAAGTTGGTCCTAGAATGATGAACATCCAAGTTGGGTATAATAAAAACTATCATAGGAAGTGAATTGGATGCTATGATCAACTTGATACTTGATAATTGTTTTGAGATATGGAGGTAGTGATATTAAAGTCATGCTAGTTGGGTGATTATGATATTAAAGTCCCGTAGCATGCACGTATGGTTAAAGTTGTGTAACAAATTTGAAACATGAAGTGTACCTGGCTTGTGCATCCTAATGAGTGGCGGTCGGGGACGAGCGATGGTCTTTTCCTACCAATCTATCCCCCTAGGAGCATGCGCGTAGTACTTGATTTCTGATGACTTCTAAATTTTTGCAATAAGTATATGAGTGCTTTTGACTAATGTTGAGTCCATGGATTATATGCACTTTTACCTTTCCGCCTTTGCTAGCCTCTTCGGTACCGTGCATTGCCCTTTCTCACCTTGAGAGTTGGTGCAGACTTCGCCGGTGCATCCAAACCCCGTGATACGATACGCTATATCACACATAAACCTCCCTATATCTTCCTCAAAACAGCCACCATACCTACATATTATGGCATTTCCATAGCCATTCCGGGATATATTGCCATGCAACTTTCCATCGTTCCGTTCCTCATAATCATGACATACTTTACTTTTGTCATATTGCCATTGCATGATCATGTAGTTGACATCGTATTTGTGGCAAAGCCACCAAGCATTATTTTTCATACATGTCACTCTTGATTCATTGCACCATCCCGGTACACCACCGGAGGCATTCATATAGAGTCATATCTTGTTCTAGTTTCGAGTTGTAATTCTTATGTTGTAATCAATAGAAGTGTGATGATCATCATTATTAGAACATTGCCCAAAGAAAAAAAAGGAAAAAAAGGAAGAAAGGCCAAAAGAAGGAAAAAAGAAAGGCCCAAAAAAAGGGAAAAGAAAAAAAGAAAAAAAAGAAAAAAAAAGAAAATAAATAAAAAGGGCAATGTTACTATCTCTTTTTTCACACTTGTGCTTCAAAGTAGCACCTTGTTCTCCATGTAGTGAGTATCATATATTGTGCTTCAAAGTAGAACGATGTTTTCATATAGTGAGTCTCATAAGTTGTCTTTTTCATACTAGTGGGAATTTTTCATTATAGAACTTGGCTTGTATATTCCTACGATGGGCTTCCTCAAATGCCCTAGGTCTTCGTGAGCAAGCAAGTTGGATGCACACCCACTAGTTTCTTTCTGTTGAGCATTCATTTATAGCTCTAGTGCATCCGTTGCATGGCAATCCCTACTCCTCATGTTGACATCAATTGATGGGCATCTCCATAGCCCGTTGATTATCCTCGTCAATGTGAGACTTTCTCCTTTTTTGTCTTCTCCACACAATCCCCATCATCATATTCTATTCCACCCATAGTGCTATGTCCATGGCTCACGCTCATGTATTGCGTGAAGGTTGAAAAAGTTTGAGATTATTTATGTATGAAACAATTGCTTGGCTTGTCATCAGGGGTATAGAAGTTGGGAACATCTTTGTGTGATGAAAATGAAGCATAGCCTAACTATATGATTTTGTATGGATGAACTTTCTTTTGCCATGTTATTTTGAGAAGACGTGATAACTTTGATTAGTATGCTTGAAGTGTTACTATTTCTTTTATCAATATGAACTTTTATTTTGTATTCATTTGGATCTGAACATTCATGCCACAATAAAGAAAATTACATTATGAATTATGCTAGGTAGCATTCCACATCAACAATTTCTTTTTTATCCTGTACCTACTCGAGGACGAGCAGGAATTAAACTTGGGGATGCTTGATACGTCTCCAACGTATCTATAATTTTTTATTGTTCCATGCTATTATATTACCCCTTTTGGATGTTTATGGGCTTTATTTTACACATTTATATCATTTTTGGGACTAACCTACTAACCGGAGGCCCAGCCCATATTGCTGTTTTTTTGCCTATTTCAGTATTTCAAAGAAAAGGAATATCAAACGGAGTCCAAACGGAATGGAACCTTCGGGAGCATGATTTTTGGAACGAACGTGATCCATAGGACTTGGAGTGCAAGTCAAGAAGTTGCCGAAGAAGCCACGAGATAGGAGGCCGCGCCCCCCCTGTAGGGCGCGTCCCCTGTCTCGTGGGCCCCTCGGGTGGCCACCGACGTACTTATTTCTCCTATATTGTGACACTCCAAAAAATTTGATTTGGTTTTTAGCAAATTCTTTAATTGATTTGAAGGAGGATATTTAAAATCTTTCTAAAAAGACTCTTCTTCTCAAAAAAATTTCTTTTGGCAAATATTGTATTTTGGGTCATCCTCAACCTTGATGTTTGGTATTGAAGGCTTTTCATTGGTGTTGACTCATCACAATTAATTCTTGGAAAGATTTTCATTGGGCCACCTTTGCTACCGACCCCACGCCATTCGTCCCCAATGGTTTCGAGATCATTGATGGTGGTCCACGGCGTCTCCCACGCACCTTCTACTCGCCTGCTGTGGCTCCTGACCGTCAACATGAAGACTACGCCATTACAATCATTGAGCCTGCTCCTCTGCCTGAAGAAAATCTCGTTATCAGAAATTTGGTCAGTGATTTTGTCATTAACAATCTTAGCCGCGCTGTTCTTGATGCTCAGCCTTGGATTCAAGGAGTCGGTCTCTTTTGTTTCAATAGCCCGTTTGCTAGGCAAGCTCTAGTTGATCATCCTCCATTCGATCTTGGCAATGATAGATTTGTTAGATTTGTGCCGCATGATGAGGGTATTAACTACAGAGCTATCCAAGGTTTTCGTCGGGGCTGGGTTATGATTGTTGAAATTCCCCTAGACTACAGGCGCACTCAGTTTATTTCAGATGCTATTAGCACTTTTGGCCGCTTTCATCACTGGCACCAGGATGATCCTCTGCTTGTGCGTACTTTGGCATATGTTTCTTTCCCTGCAACCACTTTAGTGCCAAGGGATGTTGTGTATCGAGAGTTTGCTGACTTTGGTGGTTCCCGCATTTCTTGGTCTGCTCCGATATACATCTTCTCTGCAGACTTTGCTGATATTCTGCTAGCTGATGAGGATCCTATGCCCCTGGATGGCAACCCGCATCCGCTCCATGGACATCTGCATTTTCATAACCATAACTGGGTTATGCCTGAATTTCCTAAGATTGGCTGGGATGAGTTGCCGCCTCCAGAACATAACCATGCACCTCAGCACCAGGATGCTCCACATGATGATCTGCATGATGTACAACAGGAGCTTGTGGATGAGAATCAAGTGGTTGTTGATCAATCGCAAGAATCAATGGTTCTGCAAGTCTCAGATGATTCTGTTAATAACCAGCCGGTGAATGACATGGTCATGTTTCAGCCACCTGGGGCTCCTCCATAGCCTCCTCTGCATACTGGACAGGTGATCGCTGTCTTTGGACCTGTCCTGCCTCCTGACATGCTGTGGAAGCGATCATTTGAGAAGATAATGCCCACACTCTGCTTTTCTGAAATTCCAAAGCTTCTGTTCAAGTCTGGATTTGGGTCAATATTGCTTTGTAGAAAGTCTTGGGATGTTTGCTTTAATGGATATGATCTCAGCTTGGTTCTGCCACCTGTGCCTGCTTCTTCCAGTAATGCTCGTCTTCTTCCTCCTACAAAAAGGCCAGTTGCTAGGGCACTCTATTTTGATGACATTTCTGAACCCATCTCTGAATCTTTTGAGTTCACTGCTGCACCAAAGGTGACTCTGAAATGTGATCGCAAGCAAAAGGCTACAGTTTTGGTGGACACTGAGGTTCGTCACAGTGCATGGCTCAGTGCGTTAAGAGATGGCTATCGTTTGCCATGCAATGGCGTCAGCAAATCTTCTAGTCTGAACAAGTCTCCACACACTATGAAGAAACGCAAGACCAAGTCGGCTCAGTCTGATGGAGCTTCTTCAGTGCCACCACCAACTGCCATCTCTGAACTTCAGCGTATTGGGGCTCGCCTACGCATCGCTCCGGAGAAGATAGCCGCAGATAAGCTTGTTGCTAATCCAGCTCAGTCTACAAGCAGCAAGAGTTCTGATGTTTGAGTGCATGCATATGCTTTTTGGTTCATGGTGTACCACCTTAAACGCCATCTATCTTTATTTATGTCTTTATGTTTCCAACTCTGTCATTCTGCTATGTTTAGCTGGTCTATGTGGACCATTGTGTGGTCTACTTTTGCTGCAACTTCTTATGGTTTGTAATGAGTCAGACTGGGTTTAAAGATTGGAAGGTTCTGTGTTGGAACGTGCATGGCCTTAATTCTGAAGTGCGGCAGCTTGCTGTGAAATAGAAAATTGATGAAAGTGGTTGCTCTGTGGTTTGCCTACAAGAAACTAAGTTTATGCATATTGATCATAGGTTCATTAGGAAGTTCTGTCCTCGACGTTTTGACAACTTTGCATTTGTTCCTTCGGTTGGTGCGTCAGCTGGTATGGTTGTTATCTGGAATTCTTCTTTTTTGAGGGCAAGTTAATTGAGGCTAAACCATTTGGTATTATTGTGGAGTTTCTTTCCAAACATACATCTGAAGTTTGGAAGCTCGCAGTGTCTATGGTCCTTGTCAGAGTCCTGCTAGAGATGAGTTCATGCAGTGGTTATATAATCTAGACATTAATTGTGATGACAAATGGCTTCTTTTGGGGGATTTTAACTTTACGAGATCGCTTGAAAACCGTAACCTACCGGGTGGTAATGTCAACGACATATTTCTGTTTAATGAAATCATAGGGCATTTGGGTCTTGTTGAGCTGCCAATTAAGGGTAGACAATTTACTTGGTCTAATATGCAGTCTTAGCCCCTTCTTGAACAAATTGACTGGTTTTCACTTCGGTTGCTTGGACGTCGGATCATCCAAACACTCTGGTCTTGCCTCTTGCGCGATCAACATCGGATCATGTTCCTTGTGTGGTCATTGTTGCCACGGCCATTCCTAAAGCTAAAGTTTTTCGTTTTGAAAACTATTGGGTTGACTTACCTGGCTTTAATGAGTGGGTTGCTCAGGTTTGGGGCCGGATAGTGCGTAAGTCTTCTGCTGCTTTAACGATCTCTACCAAGTTCAAAGCACTCCGACATGCTTTAAAGAAATGGCATTTAAAGCTGTCCACAGTTAAGGTGTTAATTGCCGATTGTAATAAAGTTATTCTGTTCTTTGATGAGATGGAGGAGATTCGGCCTTTAAGTTGGCATGAATTCAATTTCAGGCGAATAGTTAAGTTACACCTTCAGGATATTCTGCACTGGTAGTATATTTACTGGAAACAGCGTTGTACGATCAGAAGCATTAAGGTGGGGGAGGAAAATTCAAAGTTTTTTCACGCTATGGCCACCGAGAGGTACCGACGGAATACAGTTTCTTCTATCAAGAACTCGGCGGGTGAGGTGGTTACTGACCATCAAATGTTGGCGGGCATGTTTTGGTCGGATTTCAATCAGCGCATGGGACATGCAAAAGGAATTCAAATGGGTTTCGATCTGCACAACTTAATTCAGAGGGTTGATGGTCTAGAGGATCTTTCTTTGCCGTTCTTGGATTCTGAGGTTGATGCTGTAATTAAGAATATGCCGTGCGACCGTGCTCCAGGCCCCGATGGCTTTACAGGTCTTTTTTTTAAAGAAGTGCTGGACTATTCTCAAGGAGGACTTCATGCAACTTGTCAATGAGTCTTATGAGGGGAGGTGTAATTTGGAATGTCTTAATACTTCCTTAATCACCCTTGTCCCCAAGAAGCTAAGCCCTGAAGTGGTTGGAGATTTTAGGCCCATATCTCTGACAAACACGTGTTCGAAGTTTTTGACTAAGTTGCTAGCCAATCGGCTACAAAAAGTGATCTTGAGATGTATTCATCGCAACTAGTATGGGTTTCTACGTTGCCGCTCTATCTAGGATTGTCTAGCCTGGTGTTTTGAATACATTCATCAATGTAAAGCTTCAAAGCGGCCCATCATCCACCTTAAGCTTGATTTCACGAAGGCCTTCGATACAATTGAGCATGAAGCCATCCTCAGAATCCTTCAGTGCAAGGGTTTTGATACTCGTTGGACAAACTGGATTAATAGCATTTTGTCCACGGGTTCTTCTTCGGTTCTCTCAAATGGTATTCCAGGTAATCACTTTGTCTGCAGAGCTGGCGTACGTCAAGGATACCCTCTCTCTCCACTATTATTTGTCATTGCGGTTGATTTGCTTCAGTCGGTAATCAATGAGATGTGCTCAAGAAACATTCTCACTTTGCCAATTCCAACAAATTCCAATGACTATCTAATCGTTCAATATGCGGATGACACATTAATTGTACTACCTACGATTGAAGACCAGCTGATCTCCTTCAAGGTCATGCTCAACACTTTTGCATCATCAACTGGTTTACGTGTCAACTTTAGTAAGTCATCTCTTATTCCAATCAATATGAGTGATGAAGAGGGCGCTAGGGTTGCCAACCTTCTAGGTTGTGATGTGGGATCTATGCCTTTCACATATCTTGGACTACCCATGGGTACGTCCATACCCACGATCTATGATCTTTTACCTGTTGTTAACCGTATTGAACGCCGGTTATCCGCCCTCTCGTGTCTACTAAATCAAGGAAGTCGTTTGCAATTCCTTCAGTCCGTGCTTTGCTCAATGCCAATTTATTTCCTATGCACTCTATCTCTCCCCAAGGGCATCTTGCAGCAGATTGAGAGAATCATGCGTCAATGCCTGTGGAAAGGCAACACAGATAACCCTCGACAATCCCTAGCTGCATGGGATCGGGTCTGCCGTCCAAAGAAATGTGGTGGTTTGGGTGTGCTCAATTTGGGACTCCAAAATGAAGCCTTGTTATTAAAGCATCTATTCAAGTTTTTTAACAGAATGGACGTGCCTTGGGTCACACTAATTTGGGACAGCTACTATGCTGCTTCGCCACCACAGGTCACGCAGAGTCGTGGCTCATTTTGGTGGAGAGATGTAATGAGCTTATACACCAACTTCTGCAAGTTAGCTGTCCCACAAGTACACGCTAGCAACACGGTGATTTTCTGGCTTGATAGATGGCAGTTGGGTAATAATGTGGTTCTGTTGAGTGCGAAGTTCCCTAGTTTCATTCTTTTGTCATTGATGACACAGTCACAGTCAGAGAATTTATGGAGCTTCCTGAGATCTCGGAACATTTCCACCTGCCTCTGTCCCAAGAGGCCTACTCCGAACTATCTCATCTTCAAGATTTGCTATCTTTAGTCAGCTTAAATGGGGACTGCAAGGATATTTGGAAGTGGCCATCTAAATCTGGGGAGTTTAAATCAAAGTTGTATTATCAGTCTTGCTTCTCCCATTTGGTGGTTGATCCCATCTTCAAATGGATTTGGAAATCTGCTTGCACGCTCAAGTTTAAAGTGTTTGGATGGCTTCTCCTAATGGACCGTTTGAATACTAGGGATATGATGCAACGTAGGAACTGGATCATCCAGGATGATACATGTGTCCTTTGCTTCTGTGCCTCACATGAGGATCGTGCACATCTCTTCTTTGCTTGCAACTTCAGCCAGAGGGTTTGGAATTACCTTGGGATTTCTTGGAATGCTCAACCAAACTAGACTACATATGAGCTGGCTCTTGCTGCTAGGAGGGATTTTGGTCATCCTTTCTTCACTGAGGTGGTTTTTACTGCTACTTCTGGACACAAAGGAATGGGAAAATCTTTAGGAATGAGAGACCTACCTTCATTTCTTGGAGGAGGAATTTCATACATGATATCTCCCTATTAGCTCATAGAATCAAATGTAAATATAAGGATAGCTTACTACTCTGGATAGCCTCTCTCTGATAGGCTTATTGTAAGTATTTTATTTCCTTGCTTTCTGTTCCCATGTAATTATGTAAACCTCTTGTTAAAATTTAATAAAGCACTATGAGGCTGTTGCCTTGCAGTATATAGTCAAAAAAAAGAAATCCTATGGGTTTTGGATTTATTATTTTATTTCAAACCATTCTCTTTTGCCATGCTCCTTGTTGAAACTTTCTTCCAAAACCCCTCCCTCCACTTTGGGTCAAGTCAAATATCCAATCCCCGCAAGTTCAACCCATTTTTGATTTTTAATCTATTTATTTTATCCCCAAATCTATTTCTGTCATTTATTTTTGGACCTAGGTGTTTTACAAAGGAAGTACCAGATTACTTTTGAGTTTTGATCCCAAACAAACTCCTCTGACTAGTCCTTAGCACCCCAACCTAGATCCATCAAGACCGACTTGTCCACAGTTCAAAATTTTCAAGTTTTGCTCATTGCAAGTTTGGACCAGATTTGTCATTTTTGGTGAAATTCAATAATTTTCTTCTCCAAAAATTCTGGGATAAATCAGGCAACCCCTAGTTGCATCAAGGGACCACCTCACCAAAGATCAGCTCCAGAAAAAAATTTCACGTGCCAAAATCATTTCATCAAACACCTGGCGTGCACTGTTTCTATTCAATTTCAGTAAAGTTCAGAGATTCAGTGTTAGGTTCAGTCGACAACGTCGTTTTCTTCAGAGCCTCGGCGTCAATCTCGCCAGTGCCCGCGTCGGCACGATGCTCATTGCTCCTTCTTCATATCTGGAGCGCCGCACGGTCGTTTGGACGGGCACAAGCGTCGTATGCGACGTGTCTCGCCGACGCCGGCAACTTCTGCGGTGGCAAAGCCACCCGTGGCGGCCAGCAGGGACCAGCACCACCTTTTGGTGCAGTCCAGCACCGCCCAAGTCTCCCGAAGCCTCCGCATGGCTGTCCGCTTGCCTGTGCATGCCGCAGCACCGTCGCCGTGGCCTGAGCAGTGCAGAGCGTGCTCTCTGCTGCCGACGAGCTCCGTGAGCCGTTCCGTCGGAAACTTGGAGTATCACCCAAGGTAGGCCGAGCTTAGCACTTGAACGGGACCAGTAGACCCTCGCGGTGATGCCTAGCCCCTAAATCACCTGACCGACCACTGCCTCTCCGTAATCATCGCCGGAGTTATCCTGTTCTCGGCCACCACCTCGGACCGGCTATAAAAGGAGCCCTCGAGCTCGTTCTCGACCCAACGCCACTCCTCCACCCCACCAGAGCCCCGCCTAGCCACTAGGAGGACCTCGAGGAGGTCTCCTTCCCCGACTCCGGCCGCCCGATCCGCTTCGGGCTCCGGCACGATCCAGTCTGGTGAGGACACCTCCGCCTCCCAAAACGCTTCAGCAATCCTCTAGTGCACCCACATGTCTGACCCTAACCTCGATTTGGCATTTGCAGCTCTCCTAGGCGAGATCCACCACCGCCCGAACCGCCGTCCGCCGGAGTAAAGGCCACCGTCGATGTGGTGCTCGCCGACGACCAACTCCACCACCCACAGACGCGGAAGAGCACCCCGAGTCCGTAGGTACCATCCACTCCTCCTAACTCGCCGTGGATCGCCGCCGGCGACCACCGCAGCTTTCGGGCGCCGGTGACTCTGTTTTGAAGATTCAAACCTGACGGGTGGGACCCCCTCATCAGTGTTTTCTTATTTTTAAACCGTTTTCTGAATACGCCTTCGGGCAGGATACGTTTTCCTTTGGGGTTGGCGTGTTTCTAATCGAAACGTTTTCTATTTTTATAAACTACCCCCTGGAAACTTTCTATTTCATTACATATGAGTCCCTGGACTAAAACCTTAATAACTTTTAAACAGAAATTGATTTTTTGATTGATTCTTTTTCTGTCATCTTTATTTTTATGTCTAGTTTTTTATCATATTTATATGAAAAATATTTAGAACACTTTTTGTGCACACGCGGTATTTACGTTAGTACGCATTTTCTTTATACCGTAGATAACGGTGGAGGTGACGGAACCGCAAACTTCACCGAGCTAGACTCCGACTACTCTGAACCAGGCAAGCATGTTCGAACCTTTGATATGATGAGTGTTTTGCATGTTTTCTTGAGTAGTTATTTCATGGCATGTTTATATGAATATCAGTAAGTGTTATATTCACTGTTCAAGATATCTTATGATATTCCGATAAATCGGCCGATTTATCGCTTACCTGTGTCTGACAGATAAGATAAATCGGCCGATAAATCAGCCTATATGGCGATAAATCGGCCGATATGCCGATAAACTAGCCGATTTACCCCTTATCATGGGCCGACCGATAAGTTCCCGATAAGCGATATCCCCAACGTTCGTTATATTGCATGCAAAGCTAATACAAGTGAGCTTCAAAACCCGATGTGTTATTTGATGTGAGTTCATATGATCATGTGGTGACATGAAAGGTGGTAAGATGGTATTGTTGAAGCATGCCAGTCTTATGCCAAACCATTTAACTCAAGTGATAACATGGATCAAGTCACGTTACCATCCGTTTCCCTTTTGTGCTACCACATGTTTTCTGCAAAGAATATGGTTTAGTAAGTTGCAAACCTCTTTCCTCGTACACACCAAATAGAGGGGCCGTGATGAGGGTTCCATGGCCCTAGATTAAAGCCAGTCATCCGGTCAGGGGGCATGGGTGTTCCCGGTTGGGACCGAGAGGGGGGCACCCTTAGAGCGTGCGATATAAATTTGATCCCATGCTACTCGAGGTTGTGGCCTCCCCGTCTCAAAGTTTTTCTTGAACGTTGCCTAGGGTGATTCCTGGCATCGGGATGTGGAATGGGTGTGTACTGGTTAGATGGGTTTCTTCTGAAATACCGTAAACGGAACTAGTCCTTCATGACTACTGGAATCCGTTAGCTGTGGTTAAATAGTACAAACTCTGCAGAGTCAAAATCATTCAAGTAACCGTATCTATGGTCGAGGACTATGGTCAACTTATCTATGTCAGTCTCAGAGTCAGTTTCAGTGACAATCCCCGGTGAACAAACATGAATGGTAAACCTGGCTGAATGTTATTCCTGTGGATGAAGTAACCTGCTTATTATTACTGAGTATTTTCTTGGAATGACTTAATTTCATGAACAACTTGAGTTCAGACGATGAAATATAAGCCCTTTACGTGAGGTCGCGCAGACGTCTGACTCTGGCATTCTTGTGGTTTATTTTCTTTGTTATAAGCCCTTTATGTGACGTCACGTAGACGTCCGACTGTGGCATTCTTGTTGTTTATTTTTGTTATAAGCCCTTTATGTGACGTCGCACAGACGTCCGACTGTGGCATTCTGGTTGTTTATCTTTTGTTATAAGCCCTTTATGTGATGTCGCTCAGACATCCGACTATGGCATCCATGTTATTTACTTTCATTATAAACCCTTTTCGAGATGTCGCGTAGACGTCCGACTGTGGCATGCACTGTCATTTACATTTCAATATAAGCCCTTTATGTGGTGTCGCTCAGACGCCCGACTGCGGCATGTTAATTTATTTTTCTACCTTTCGAGGCATCGCTTCAGACACCCGATCGATTTTCAGTTATTTTATTGGGATTTCAGGAGGACTACCGCCTGACTTCCTTTTTTATTTAACCTGTCTTGCAAATTTATTATTTGAGTGTGCATTGCTAACTGCTCATGTGCATCATGTTTCCATTTGTTATATCTTATGTCCGAACCGTCTTGCGAGTACATTCAAAGTACTCACCTGGCTTGTTGATTTGGCCAGATGTTGACGAAGGCGATCTTATGGATGAAGAGTACGATAGCGAGTCTGACGCCTAGAGGAGTCCCAGTCAGTCCCGTGCGATCCTGGAATTGGTCACTAGTATCATATACGCTTCCGCTACCCGAATAAAATCATCGAGCCTCACTCCGACGCTCGATGAGCTGTAAGATTAGGAGTCATGTCACCCACTTCACTGTGACATATCCACCACCACTTTTATTACAAGTCAGTAGTATGCTACCACACCCTTGTGTCATATCCGCCCTTATGTATAATATTGGCGTGCTTGTAATAAATTGTTGAGCAGCCTCAGCTCAACCTTGTATAATAATTAGTACTTCTGGATTTCTGTATCAAGGATTTGTCTGCCAGTAAGGAGATTCTTCCTATATTGGTCTATATAAGGGTCGGTTTCTCAATAAGCTGTTTATTGGAAAACCGGTCGTGACAAACTTGGTATCAGAGCCAGGCTGACTGTAGGAAGTCACTAGGTGCGATCGCTAATCGGTTATTAGAGTAATGAGTACTATTATAATATTTAGCAAATGTAGCAATTTTCTGTTAGTCATCATAAATTTATGATTTGACTATTCGGAATTTTTGTCCACTTTTGTAGATGGCTGGCAACGACTGTGAGTCACAGGTGTTCGCCAATGTACCTGAGGGGTTCGTCAAGCTTCTCATCTCCATCGTCAAAATTGCGATCGGGCCATCGACTCGTACGGAGTTCACACTCTACCAACACAAGATAAGTGATAGTCTGTCCATCCACCAGGCCGTGGTGCAATTCAAGGGAGGACATTTTGAGTCATGCAGCTTCTGGTTTGTGGGAAGGGCCATGCCTACGGAGAGGGATGCCATGCAGATGGCTGCCCGTGAGGCGATAACTCGTCTTCGGGATGTTCTTCCTTCAATGAAGACTCGTCGCTAACGCTACCTCACATGCCACGTGCCATACACATGTCACTATGCATTCGCTTGCCCTAGGGGAGAGCGAGATGAGACTATTGAGATGTTAGTTGAGTACCTCAAGGCTCTCGAGGCAGCTTTTGATAACCTCGTGGACGACCTTGTGGCTGCTCGTATGGACTTCGTGCATAGCTGTTCCGCCAACAGGAGGGAGCTCCTCCATACAGCACCACCACTCACTTACGTCTCGTCCTCAGCATCCCATACACCGCCACCTTCGCCACTGCTCGCCGCCTGCCTACTCCTGAAGAATTTGACCAAGTCATCGCCCCTACTCCAGTCAGAGCTGCACCACCTACCACACCTGCACTAGCTCCACAACTCAGTGCTTCACGTCTGGAGCCTATTAGTGATGAGGAGGTTGAGTCTCCAGCATCACTGGGTCTTACCCTTGGCAGGCCGAGGGAAGTCCTTACCATCTCTGACTGAGTCCGCCTAGTAGCCGTGCAATGTGTTAGCTTGTATGATATGTTTATATGTATATAGGTTGTGAGAAGTAGTTTGTGTGCACATCATGTAGGAACTGGGAGAAGTGCACTAGCCTAAATAACATGTCAGGAATGTGTACTTACATCCTGAGTGATGTATTGTATAATTACGGCTTGCGTGTGAGATATGTACTGAGCAGTCCTTCTCCATGCGCAATCAAGTATTTTCTTGAAAAATGTTGGAGTTCTTAATGTTTCGCCTTGCAAAATTATTTATTCTGCCACTCAACTCTTCTCATAAGATTTACAAAAAATACCCCAGAGTGGAAAATGCCTCGTCCTTGGACTCGTTCCATGCCAAGTCCGCAGGAAGAAAATTATGGTACGCAGACAAGTAACAATTTCACACAGGGGCAGTCAAGTTAGCAAGGCAGTGAAGCAGCATTTTCTCAAGTATGCCGCCTTTATGAGCAAAGCCAGCAACAGCATCAAGAAATGATGAACCATGTCATCAATATGGGAAATCACCATGGACCGTATCAGCAGCAATCAAAATTGTGTGAACTACAAAAGACGCATCCCCCAACGTTCTCTCATACTGACAAACCTCTTGAGGCCGATGATTGGCTTCAAGACATTGAAAGGAAATTAGTTATTGCACAATGTTCGGACCGTGAGAAGGTACTATATGCACCTCACTATCTCACTGGAGCAACTGCATCATGGTGGGAGAATTCCTACACATGAACCCCAATGAAAATGACATCACCTGGGAAGAATTTAAAGAAGGTTTTCGTGGGGCGCACATTCCCAGAAGTACTATGAAGATCAAGAAAAGGGAGTTTGATGACCTCAAGCAGAGAACCATGACAGTGACTGAGTACAATAGTCAGTTTACTCTATTGTCTCGTTATGCCAACGAAGAGCATATGAATGAAAACAAAAAGATGGAAAAATTCCTGGACGGTCTGGCACCAGCACTTAAATGCCAACTGGTCGTACACACCTTCCCGGATTTCAAAACACTTGTAGACAAAGCTATTACACTGGAAAATGAGCACCATAGCCTGGAGGATTTTCGCAAGCGCAAAAGGGACCAGACTATTCTTGCTCGCAACAACCGGAGCAAGACAGATTTTCAGAAAGGTGGGGCACACAAACCCACGACCAATGTTTCACGCCCAAACAAAAATTTCCATGCGAGGGACAAGGATTTTACATATCGCCCAGGTGTTACTTGCTACGTGGAGAAGAAGGACACTATGCCAAGCAGTGTCCGAAGCCAAGAAACTCGGCCCCCAAGCTGAACAACGGTGGCAATAATTCAGCGCCCAAGCGAAACAACTTCAACACCAATAACAATCACAACAGGGTCACTTGAACCATGTGACCAAGGAGGAAGCACAGAATGCCCCGGATATCGTACTCGGTACGTTCCCTATCAACACAATACCTGCCACAGTTTTGTTTGATTCTGGAGCTTCTCACTCGTTCATTTCAATGAAATTTGCTTTGCAAAATGATTTTTCGATGCTTCCCTTGGAAAAATCCATGATCATCAAGTCCCCCGGGATTAAGCAAGTTACTCAGAGTTACTGCCAAGGTGTGGTTATTGAGTTTGAAGGACTAAAGTTTCATGCAAACCTCATTGTATTGGAAAATAAGGGACTGCATGTTATCCTAGGAATGGACTGGTTAACCACCAACAAAGGATTTATTGACTGCTTCAATCGGACTGTAATTCTTACCCATCATCACGGGAAGACAATAAAAATTGCAGCTCAAGAAAGACAAATATCATGACAACCAAGGTTGAACAAGGTGGACATTTCAGAGTTAAGCAAAGTTCCAGTGGTGTGTGAGTTCCCCGATGTATTTCCCAAAGAGCTACCAAGCATGCCGCCAGACCGGGAAATAGAGTTCATCATTGAGCTAGCACCTGGAACCACCCCCATTTATAAGAAGCCCTATAGCATGGCACCCTCCGAGTTGGTACAATTAAAGAAGCAAATAAAAGAATTACTGGACAAGGGATTTATACGAGCCAGCTCCTCACCTTGGGGTTCACCAGTATTATTTGCCAAGAAAAAGGATGGGACACTAAGATTATGTATAGACTATCGAGCACTCAACATGGTCACCATCAAAAACAAATATCCAATGCCACGGATAAATGACTTATTTGACCAGCTCGCACAAGCCAAGGTTTTCTCAAAAATTGATTTAAGGTCGGGGTATCATCAATTAAAAGTACGGACAGAAGATATTCCCAAGACAACATTCACCTCCAGGTACGGACTATATGAGTTTACAGTAATGCCGTTTGGACTGACAAACGCCCCCGCATATTTTGTACACCTCATGAACAAAGTATTTATGAAATTTATGGACAAATTTGGTGTGGTGTTCATTGATGATATTCTGGTATACTCCAAGATACCAGAAGAGCAAGCTGAGCATCTCAGGATCGTACTGGGAGAATTAAGGAAACATCAATTATACGCCAAGTTCAGCAAATGTGAATTTTGGTTAAGACAGGTTGGTATTCTAGGCCATGTACTAGCCCAAGAAGGTGTTGTCGTAGACCCGGAAAAGGTCAAGGCCGTACTTGGCTAGAAACCACCAGCCAGCGTAACGGATGTATGAAGTTTCTTGGGAATCGCAGGATATTACCGAAGGTTTATTGAAGGGTTCTCCACCATAGCAAAACCAATGACACAGTTACTCAAGAAGGATAAGAAATTTGTATGGACTAAAGCTTGCGAGAAAAGTTTCCAAGAACTCAAAAGGAAATTAACGACAGCACCAGTATTCGTTGTACCAGACATACACAAAAGTTTTGAAGTGTATTGTGACACATCCAGGAAGGGCCTCAGATGCGTATTAATGCAAGAAGGCAAAGTAGTCGCATACGCTTCCAGGCAACTATGAAGGCATGAAGAAAATTATCCCACTCATGACTTGGAGTTGGCAGCAGTCATTCATGCACTCAAAGAGTGGAGACACTTTTTGCTTGGGAATCGTTGTGAAATATATACGGACCATAAAAGGCTCAAATATATTTTCACACAACCAAAACTCAATTTGCGACAATGACGCTGGTTGGAATTAGTGAAAGATTATGATGTTGGCATTCACTACCACCCAGGAAAAGCAAATGTAGTGGCGGATGCTTTTAGTCGGAACCCCAGTTCGAGCAACGACGGTCTACCAAACTTGAGACCTGAATTTCAGCAGGAGTTCGCCAAAGTCAACTTGGTGATGGTCACGGAGGGAAATGTGTCAAATTTTGAAATATAGCCTACCCTAATGGAACAGATTAAGGAGGCTCAGCATGGGCACCCCAGCATCGAAGGCATTAAAAGGAAAGTGAGTTTGGGCAAGGCCTCAGAATTCGTCATAGATGATAAGGGAATATTGTGGTACGGAGATAGGCTTTACGTACCAAATATGGAAGGTCTTAAACAGCAAATTCTAGCGAAGGCCACACCGCTCCATATTCAATCCATCCTGGAGGGACCAAAATGTACAAGGACATTCAGGAAAATTTTTGGTGGCACGGTATGAAAAGGGATATAGCCACATTCATTGCATGTTGTGATTCGTGTCAACGCATTAAAGCCGAGCACCAAAAAACAGCAGGACTATTACAGCCAAACAAGGTACCCGAGTGGAAATGGGACGAAATTGGAATGGATTTTATTGTCGGACTACCTCGGTCGCGATACGGAAATGATGCCATATGGGTCATCACAGATAGATTGACTAAGGTGGCACATTTCATCCCAGTAAAGATGACCCACACCGCTCAGAAACTTGCCAAACTTTATCTCTCCCATATAGTTTGTCTGCATGGAATTCCAAAGACTATAATATCTGACAGAGGCACTCAATTCGTCTCTAGATTTTGGGATCAATTACAACAAGCTCTGGGAACTCAACTAGCATTCAGTACAACATACCACCCTGAGACTGATGGACAAACTGAACGCGTGAACCAAATTCTAGAGGACATGCTGAGAGCGTGTGTCCTCACCTATGGAACCAGTTGGGAAGAAAGCTTGCCATATGCCGAGTTCGCGTATAACAACAGTTACCAAGCCAGCCTACAAATGGCACCTTTTGAAGCCTTGTATGGGCTGAGATGTCGTACCCCACTAAATTGGTCAGAGACCGGAGACAGTCGTATCTTCGGCCCAGACATGCTCAAGGAAGCTGGGAGAAAGTTAAGCTAATCAGGGACCGACTCAAGACAGCTCAAAGCCAACAGAAGAGTTATTACGATCGAAAACACCGGGGAGTCAGCTTTGAACCCGGTGAGTATGTGTACCTACGAGTATCTCCTATGAGGGTCCTGCAACGATTCAAAGTTAAAGGAAAGCTAGCACCAAGATTCATCGGACCCTTCTGTGTAGTTGCGTGAAGAGGCACAGTAGCCTACCAGCTAGACCTACCCGAAGAACTGTCAGACGTCCACGACGTGTTCCACATCTCACAGTTGAGAAAATGCGTAAGAAACCCAGAGAAGCATGTATCTCATGAAGACATTGACGTGCAACCGGACCTCACCTAGAGGGAACGTCCAATAAAAATATTGGAGGAGTCTGAAAGGAGGACCCGTCAGAAAACAATTAAGTTTTTCAAAGTTCAGTGGAGTAATCACACCGAGGATGAAGCAACATGGGAAAGAGAGGATTTTCTTCGAGCAGAACACCCACACCTATTTGAGGATCTGCTGAAATCTCGGGGACGAGATTTTTCCTAAGGTGGTAGGTGTTGTGAAACTCCAAAAATTTTGATTTGGTTTTTAGCAAATTCTTTAATTGATTTGAAGGAGGCTATTTAAAATCTTTCAAAAAAGACTCTTCTTATCAAAATTTTCTCTTTTGGCAAATATTGTATTTTGGGTCATCCTCAACCTTGATGTTTGGTATTGAAGGCTTTTCATTGGTGTTGACTCATCACAGTTAATTCTTGGAAAGATTTTCAATTAAAAAGAAATCCTATGGGTTTTGGATTTATTCTTTTATTTCAAACCATTCTCTTTTGCCATGCTCCTTGTTGAAACTTTCTTCCAAAACCCCTCCCTCCACTTTGGGTCAAGTCAAATATCCAATCCCAGCAAGTTCAACCCATTTTTGATTTTTATTCTATTTATTTTATCCCCAAAACTATTTCTGTCATTTATTTTGGACCTAGGTGTTTTACAAAGGAAGTACCAGATTACTTTTGAGTTTTGATCCCAAACAAACTCCTCTGACTAGTCCTTAGCACCCCCAACCTAGATCCATCAAGACCCACTTGTCCACAGTTCAAAATTTTCAAGTTTTGCTCATTGCAAGTTTGGACCAGATTTGTCATTTTTGGTGAAATTCAATAATTTTCTTCTCCAAAAATTCTGGGATAAATCAGGCAACCCCTAGTTGCATCAAGGGACCACCTCACCAAAGATCAGCTCCAGAAAAAAAATTCACGTGCCAAAATCATTTCATCAAACACCTAGCGTGCACTGTTTCTATTCAATTTCAGTAAAGTTCAGAGATTCAGTGTTGGGTTCAGTCGACAACGTCGTTTTCTTCAGAGCCTCGGCGTCAATCTCGCCAGTGCCCGCGTCGGCACGATGCTCATTGCTCCTTCTTCATATCTGGAGCGCCGCACGGTCGTTTGGACGGGCACAAGCGTCGGATGCGACGTGTCTCGCCGACGCCGGCAACTTCTGCGGTGGCAAAGCCACCCGTGGCGGCCAGCAGGGACCAGCACCACCTTTTGGTGCAGTCCAGCACCGCCCAAGCCTCCCGAAGCCTCCGCATGGCTGTCCGCTTGCCTGTGCATGCCGCGGCACCGTCGCCGTGGCCTGAGCAGTGCAGAGCGTGCTCTCTGCTGCCGACGAGCTCCGTGAGCCGTTCCGTCGGAAACTTGGAGTATCACCCAAGGTAGGCCGAGCTTAGCACTTGAACGGGACCAGTAGACCCTCGCGGTGATGCCTATCCCCTAATCACCTGACCGCCACTGCCTCGCCGTAATCATCGCCGGAGTTATCCCGTTCTCGGCCAGCGCCTCGGACCGGCTATAAAAGGAGCCCTCGAGCTTGTTCCTGACCCAGCACCACTCCCCACCTCACCAGAGCCCCGCCTAGCCACTAGGAGGACCTCGAGGAGGTCTCCTTCCTGGACTCCAGCCGCCCCGATCCGCTTCGGGCTCCGGCGCGATCCACTCTGGTGAGAACACCTCCGCCTCCCAAAACGCGTCAGCAACCCTCTAGTGCACCCACACGTCTGACCCTAGCCTCGATTTGGCATTTGCAGCTCTCCTAGGCGAGATCCACCACCGCCCGAACCACCGTCCGCCGGAGTAAAGGCCGCCGTGGACGTGGTGCTCGCCGACGACCAACTCCACCACCCACAGACGTGGAAGAGCACCCCGAGTCCATAGGTACCATCCACTCCTGCTAACTCGCCGTGGATCGCCGCCGGCGACCACCGCAGCCTTCGGGCGCCGGTGACTCTGTTTTGAAGATTCAAACCTGACGGGTGGGACCCCCTCGTCAGTGTTTTCTTCTTTTTGAACCGTTTTTTGAAGACGCCTTCGAGCAGGATACGTTTTCCTTTGGAGTTGGCGTGTTTCTAATCGAAACATTTTCTGTTTTTATAAACTACCCCTGGAAACTTTATGTTTCATTATAGATGAGTCCTTGGACTAAAACCTTAATAACTTTTAAACAGGAAATGATTTTTGATTGATTCTCTTTCTGTCATCTTTATTATTCTGTCTAGTTTTTTATCATATTTATTTGAAAAATATTTAGAACACTTTTTGTGCACACACGGTATTTATGTTAGTACGCGTTTTCTTTATACCGTAGATACCGGAGGAGGTGACGAAACCGCAAACTTCACCAAGCTAGACTCTGACTACTCCGAACCAGGCAAGCATGTTCGAACCTTTGATATGATGAGTGTTTTGCATGTTTGCTTGAGTAGTTATTTCATGGCATGTTTATATGAATATCAGTAAGTGTTATATTGCATGCAAAGCTAAAACAAGTGAGCTTCGAAACCCGATGTGTTATTTGATGTGAGTTCACATGATCACGTGATGACATGAAAGGTGGTAAGATGGTATAATTGAAGCATGCCAATCTTATGCCAAACCATTTAACTCTAGTGATAACGTGGATCAAGTCACGTTACCATCCTTTTGTGCTACCACATGTTTTCTACAAAGAATATGGTTTAGAAAGTTGCAAACCTATTTCCTTGTACACACCAAATAGAGGGGCCGTGATGAGGTATCGATGGCCCTGGATTAAAGCCAGTAATCTGGTCAGGGGGCATGGGTGTTTCCAGTTGGGACCGAGAGGGGGGCACCCCGTAGAGCGCGCGATATAAATTTGATCCCATGCTACTTGAGGTTGTGGCCTCCCCATCTCAAAGTTTTTCTTGAACGTTGCCTAGGGTGATTCCTGGCATCGGGATGTGGAATGGGTGTGTACTGGTTAGATGGGTTTCTTCTGAAATACCGTAAATGGAACTAGTCCTTCGTGACTACTGGAATCCGTTAGCTGTGGTTAAATAGTACAAACTATGCAGAGTCAAAATCATTCGAGTAACCGTATCTATGGTCAAGGACTATGGTCAACTTATCTATGTCAGTCTCAGAGTCAGTTTCAGTGACAATCCCCGGTGAACAAACATGAATGGTAAACCCGGCTGAATGTTATTCCTGTGGATGGAGTAACCTGCTTATTATTACTGAGTATTTTCTTGGAATGACTTAATTTCATGAACAACTTGAGTTCGGATGATGAAATATAAGCCCTTTACGTGACGTCGCGCAGACGTCCGACTGTGGCATTCTTGTGGTTTATTTTCTTTGTTAAAAGCCCTTTATGTGACATCGCGTAGATGACCGACTGTGGGATTCTTGTTGTTTATTTTTGTTATAAGCCCTTTATGTGACATCGCGCAGACGTCCGACTGTGGCATTCTGGTTGTTTATCTTTTGTTATAAGCCCTTTATGTGATGTCGCTCAGACATCTGACTGTGGCATCCATGTTATTTACTTTCATTATAAGCCATTTTCGAGATGTCGCGTAGACGTCCGAATGTGGCACGCACTGTCATTTACATTTCAATATAAGCCCTTTATGTGGTATCGCTCGGACGCCCGACTGCGGCATGTTAATTTATTTTTCTACCTTTCGAGGCGTCGCTTCAGACACCTGATCGGTTTTCAGTTATTTTATTGGGATTTCAGGAGGACTACCGCCTGACTTCCTTTTTTATTTAACCTGTCATGAAAATTTATTATTTGAGTGTGCATTGCTAACTGCTCATGTGCATCATGTTTGCATTTGTTATATCTTATGTCTGAACTGTCTTGCGAGTACATTCAAAGTACTCACCTGGCTTGTTGGTTTGGCCAGATGTTGACGAAGACGACCTTATGGATGAAGAGTACGATAGCGAGTCTGACGCCTAGAGGAGTCCCAGTCAGTCCCGTGCTATCCTAGAATTGGTCACTAGTATCATATACGCTTCCGCTACCCGAATAAAATCATCGAGCCTCACTCCGACGCTCGATGAGCTGTAAGATTAGGAGTCATGTCACCCACTCCACTGTGACATATCCACCACCACTTTTATTACAACTCAGTAGTATGCCACCACACCCTTGTGTCATATTCGCCCTTATGTATAATATTGGCATGCTTGTAATAAATTGTTGAGCAGCCTCAGCTCAACCTTGTATAATAATTAGTAATTCTGGATTTCTATATCAAGGATTTGTCTGCTAGTAAGGAGATTCTTCCTATACTGATCTATATAAGGGTCGGTTTCTCAATAAGCTGTTTATTGGAAAACCGGTCGTGACATATATTTACCTATGTACCCCGAAAACATCCAGGAGCACCACGAAACACAATTTCCACCGCCGTAACCTTCTGTATCCGCGAGATCTCATCTTGGAGCCTTCGCCGGCACTCTACCGGAGGGGGAATCAACCACGGAGGGCCTCTACATCAACATCCTTGCCCCTCCGATGAGTTGTGAGTAGTTTACCACAAACCTACAGGTCCATAGTTATTAGCTAGATGGCTTCTTCTCTCTTTTTGGATCTCAATACAATGTTCTCCCCCTCTCTTATGGAGATCTATTCGATGTAAACTCTTTTTGTGGTGTGTTTGTCGAGATCCGATGAATTGTGGGTTTATGATCAAGTTTATCTATGAATAATATTGGAATCTTCTCTGAATTCTTTTATGTATGATTGAGTTATCTTTGCAAGTCTCTTTGAATTATCTGTTTGGTTTTCCCTACTAGATTGTTCTTTCTTGCCATGGGAGAAGTGCTTAGCTTTGGGTTCAATCTTGCAGTGTCCTTACCCAGTGACAGAAAGAGTTGCAAGGCACGTATTGTATTATTGCCATCGAGGATAACAAGATGGGGTTTATATCATATTGCATGAGTTTATCCCTCTACATCATGTCATCTTGCTTAATGCGTTACTCTATTCTTATGAACTTAATACTCTACATGCAGGCAGGAGTCGGTCGATGTGTGGAGTAATAGTAGTAGATGCAGGCCGGAGTCGGTCTAATTGTTATGGACGTGATGCCTATATACATGATCATGCCTAGATAATCTCATAACTATGCGATTTTCTATCAATTGCTCGACAGTAATTTGTTCACCCACCGTAATACTTATGCTATCTTGAGAGAAGCCTCTAGTGAAACCTATGCCCCCCGGGTCTATCTCTTATCTTATTTGCTTTCAATCTACTTTTATTTCCATCTTTACTTTTTGCATCTATATTATAAAATACCAAAAATATATTTATCTTATCATACTATCTTTATTAGATCTCACTTTCACAAGTGGCCGTGAAGGGATTGACAACCCCTTTATTGCGTTGGTTGCGAGTTCTCAGTTTGTTTGTGTAGGTGCGTGGGACTTTTGAGGAGCCTCCTACTGGATTGATACCTTGGTTCTCAAAACTGAGGGAAATACTTATGCTACACTTGCTGCATCACCCTCTCCTCTTCGAGGAAAACCAACGCAAGCTCAAGAAGTAGCAATTAGTTCCACAACAAGATCGTACAAAGCTTATTTTCTCTGCACTAATAAGTCATACATATTTAGATAGCAATTTTGATTGCTTGCAACATGACAACTTACTTGAAGGATCTTACTCAATCCATAGGTAGGTATGGTGGACTCTCATGGCAAAACTGGGTTTAAGGATATTTGGAAGCACAAGTAGTATCTCTACTTGGTGCAAGGAATTTGGCTAGCATGAGGGGGAAAGGCAAGCTCAACATATTTGGAAGGTCGATGACAATATACTTTAACTGAGATGTCAGAAAACATAAACCATTACGTTATCTTCCTTGTCCAATGTCAACTCTTTTAGCATGTCATACTTAATGAGTGCTCCCAATTATAAAAGTTGTCCAAGATAATATATTTATATGTGAACCTCTCTTTCCTTATCACTTCCTATTAATTGCAACGATGACCAAGACTACGTTTATCAACTCTCAACAATTTTTATGCCTCATACTTTCCATATGTGAAGTCATCACTATTCATAAGATCAATATGAACCCTTTTATTCTTTCTACTTTCTGAAGATCATAGCAACATAGCAAAGCCCTTGACTCAACACTAATCTTTATTACAAAAAGAGATCACAATGCAAAATTAAAAACTACTTGATATCAAAACTTCAATCTACTAGATCAAGATACTACTAAAAGGATCAAACTAAATAAAATGGTAAAGATAGGAGTGTGATGGTGATACGATACCGGGGCACCTCCCCCAAGCTTGGCAGTTGCCAAGGGAAGTTCCCATACCCATGTAATTATGTCCCCGGAGGTGGTGAAGTAGGAGTTGTTGATGATGTAGGCTTGTCGTCCATCTTCCAAGGCATAGGCTCACCATCATAGAAGGATGATCGAGTCTCCGGGATCCTTAAATCTGCAGCCAAACTCATTCTCTTGAATCTATATTCATACTCACAGTTCTGGTTTTGCAGGTCATAGATCTGGGCTTGGAGGTGCTCGATTTTCTGTTGAAGCTTGAAGATGGTATCCCCAATGACTTTGGCATCTAACTTTTGGTTGTTGGTGAACTCCGTGATCATCATCTGGTTGGCGTTGAGTCCATGCTCCACCATCCCTTGGCACTTGAAAACTTGCTGCTCTACGGCTCGAGCTTTATCTCCACGCTTCCAGTACGCCTTGGTCCCTCCACATCGCGGATGTACAACACCCCCTCATGCATCTCAATGGTTTGAGGGTGTTGCAGCACCTCCGCGAGATAGGGGTTGATAACCCTCTCGAAAAACTTGTCCTTGGGAGCGCTTGGAGACGACATGATGCTCTAGATCTGAAACAGAAACAGCTCGAAATGAAAACAGAGGATATTTGCGTGATACGGTGGTCAAAACCTTTGGGAGCATATATAATGAATTTTTACCGACCAAAATACATAATGTGCAAGAAAGCGGAGTCCGGCAGGCACACGAGGTGCCCATGAGACAGGGGGCGCGCCCAGTAGAGGGGGGCGCGCCCTCCACTCTCGTGGGGGCCTCGTGTCCCTTTCGGAATACTTCTTTCTTTCTAAAATTCTTAAATATTCCAAAACTGGTAAAAATTTCCATTGGAGTTGTTTTGAGTCGGTTTACTTACCGTACCACATACCTATTCCTTTTCGGAGTCTAGAACATTCTGGAAAGTGTCCCTTATGTATTCCTCGGGGTTTACAGTTTCAATAATATTAGTTTCAACATTGATAGGATTACCTAAAATATAACGTTTAATTCTTTGACCGTTTACCACCCTTGGACTTGTGCCTTCGAAGTTGTTGATTTCTATGGCACCAAAATGATAGACCTCCTCGATAACGTAAGGACCTTCCCATTTAGAGAGAAGTTTTCCTGCAAAAAAAATCTTAAATGATAGTTGAATAATAACACATAATCTCCTACGTTGAACTCGCGCTTTTGTACCCCTTTATCATGCCAGCGTTTGACTTTTTCTTTGAACAGCTTGGCATTCTCATAGGCTTGGGTTCTCCATTCATCAAGTCAGCTAATATCAAACAACCTCTTCTCACAGGCAAGTTTGAAGTCATAGTTGAGCTCTTTAATAGCCCAATATGCCTTATGTTCAAGTTCAAGAGGTAAATGACAAGATTTTCCATAAACCATCTTATATGGAGACATACCCATAGGATTTTTGTATGCAGTTCTATAGGCCCATAATGCATCATCAAGTTTTTTTGGACCAATTCTTTCTAGATCTATTCACAGTCTTTTGCAAAATTAATTTGAGCTCTCTATTGCTCAACTCTACTTGACCACTAGACTGCAGATGATAAGGTGATGCAATTCTATGATTGACATCATACTTAGCAAAGCATCTTACGAAAAGCACCATGAATAAAATGTGAACCACCATCAGTCATAAGATATCTAGGGACTCCAAACCTCGGAAAAATAACTTCTTTAAGTATTTTAATAGAAGTGTTATGATCAACACTACTAGTTGGGATAGCTTCTATCCACTTAGTAATGTAATCAACATCAACTAAAATATGTGTATAACCATTAGATGCAGGAAAAGGTCCCATATAATCAAAGCCCCAAACATCAGATGGTTCAATAACAAGAGAATAATTCATAGGCATTTCTTGACGTCTACTAATGTTACCTATTCTTTGACATTCATCACAGGATAAAACAAACTTACGAGCATCTTTGAAGCGAGTAGGCAAATAAAAACCAGATTGTAGTACCTTGTGTGCAGTTCTATCTCCAGCGTGGTGTCCTCCATAGGATTCAGAGTGACACTTTCGTAGGATCTGTTCCTGTTCATGCTCAGGCATACAACATCTAATAACACCATCTACTCCTTCTTTATAAAGGTGTGGGTCATCCCAGAAGTAATGTCTTAAATCATAAAAGAACTTTTTCTTTTGCTGGTATGTGAAACTAGGAGGTATAAATTTAGCAACAATGTAATTAGCATAATCAGCATACCAAGGAGCAGTATGAGAAGCATTAATGACTGCTAATTGTTCATCAGGAAAGCTATCATCAATAGGCAGTGGGT
The DNA here is from genome assembly GCF_018294505.1 of Triticum aestivum. Taxonomy (NCBI): domain Eukaryota; kingdom Viridiplantae; phylum Streptophyta; class Magnoliopsida; order Poales; family Poaceae; genus Triticum; species Triticum aestivum. Next base: position 401,647,713 of record NC_057804.1, on the reverse strand, counting down.
CATCAAGAACATTCTCTAACCTAGATAAGTTGTCTGCAATGGGGTTCTCAGCTCCCTTTTTATCAATAATATGCAAGTCAAATTCTTGGAGCAAGAGAACCCATCTAATGAGTCTAGGCTTAGCATCTTTCTTTTCCATAAGATATTTAATAGCAGCATGATCAGTGTGAATAGTAACTTTGGAATCAACAATATAAGGTCTAAACTTATCACATGCAAGCACAACTGCTAAGAATTCTTTTTCAGTAGTAGCATAATTTCTCTGGGCAGTATCAAGAGTCTTACTAGCATACTGGATAACATTCAATTTCTTATCGACTCTTTGCCCTAGAACAACACCTACAACATAATCACTAGCATCACACATAATTTCAAAAGGTAAATTCCAATCAGGTGGCTGAATGATAGGTGCAGTGATCAAAGTTTTCTTAAGTATTTCAAATCCTTCTAGACAATCATCATCAAAGATAAAAGGAATATCTTTTTGCAATAAATTAGACAGAGGCCTAGAGATTTTAGAAAAGTCCTTAATGAACCTCCTATAAAAACCGGCATGACCAAGGAAACTTCTTATACCTTTTATGTCGTTGGGACATGGCATCTTTTCAATAGCATCAACCTTGGCTTTATCAACTTCAATACCTCTCTCGAAGATCTTGTGCCCCAAGACAATGCCTTCATTAACCATAAAGTGACACTTTTCCCAATTCAGGACGAGACTAGTGCCTTCGCATCTCTGCAAAACTCGATCAAGGTTGCTCAAACAATCATCAAAAGAGGATCCATAAACGAAGAAATCATCCATGAATACCTCACAAATCTTTTCACAAAAATCAGAGAATATAGCCATCATGCATCTTTGAAAGGTAGAAGGTGCATTACATAAACCAAAAGTCATACATCTATAAGCAAAAGTACCAAAAGGGCAAGTAAAAGTAGTTTTAGATTGATCCTTTGCTAACACAGGTATCTGAGAGAAACCAGATTAACCATCTAGAAAGCAAAAATGAGTGTGTTTGGATAGTCTTTATAGCATTTGATCGATAAAAGGTAAAGGGTAATGATCTTTCTTAGTAGCTTTATTTAACTTACGGAAATCAATTACCATCCTATAACCTGTAATAATACTTTGCAGGATCAATTCATCTTTATCATTAGGAACAACGGTAATACCTCCCTTTTTAGTAACACAATGGACAGGGCTTACCCATTCACTATCAGTAGCGGGATAAATAATACCTGCCTCAAGGAGCTTTAGTATCTCCTTTCTTACAACTTCCTTCATCTTGGGATTTAGTCGTCGTTGAGGATCTCTAACGGGTTTGGCATCGTCCTCCAATTTAATTTTGTGTTGGCATAACGTGGGACTAACACCCTTAAGATCATCCAGAGTATATCCAATAGCTGCTCGGTGCTTCTTCAGAGTTTTCAATAATCTTTCTTCTTCTTGCTCTGAAAGGTTAGGACTAATAATAATAGGATATATTTTCTTTTCATCAAGATAAGCATACTTAACATTATCAGGTAATGGTTTGAGTTCAAACACGGGATCACCCTTTGGTGGAGGAGGATCCCCAAGAATTTCAACGGGAAGGTTATGTTTCAGCATAGGTTCCTGTTTAAGAAACACTTCATCTATTTCCCTTCTTTCCTTCATAAACATATCGTTTTCATGGTCTAGCAAATATTGTTCTAACGGATCAGCAGGAGATACGACAATGAAAGCAAGACCAATAATCTCATCCTTACTAGGTGGTTCCCTATCACGAGGTTGTTTATGAAACTTAGCAAAATTAAACTCATGAGACATACCATCTAGGCCAACAGTGACAATATTTTTTTTCACAATCGATCTTAGCACTAGTTGTATTCAAGAAGGGTCTACCAAAAATAATGGGACAAAAATCATCTTGTGGGGAGCCAAGAACAAGAAAATCAGCAGGGTATTTAACCTTCCGACATAAAACTTCAACATCTCTAACAATCCCAAAGGGTTTAATGGTATCCCTATTAGCAAGCTTAATAGTAACATCAATGTCTTCTAATTCAATGGGTGCAATGTCATGCATAATTTCTTGATATAAGGTATAAGGTATTGCACTAGCACTAGCACCCATATCACATAAGCCATGATAACATGATCTCCTATTTTAACAGAAATAACAGGCATGCCTATGACCAGTCTATGTGTCTTAGTGTCTGGTCTAGCAATATTAGGAGTCTCACCACAAAAATAAATAACATGCCCATCTAAATCATCATCCAAGAGATCTTTAACCATAGCAATACTAGGTTGAACATTAATTTGATCAGGAGGTGTATAAGTCCTAGTATTACTCTTACGAACAACAGTCGAAGCTTTAGCATGATCCTTTATCCTAACAGGAAAAGGAGGTTTCTCAACATAAGTAGTAGGAACAATAGGATCACTATAGGTGATAGTCTTTTCTTCAACTGTAATAGGTGCAACTACTTTCGCTTCAACAGGAGGATTATATTTAAACCACTTCTCTTTAGGGAGATCAACATGAGTAGCAAAAGATTCACAGAAAGAAGCTAATACCTCAGAGTCAAGTCCGTACTTAGCGCTAAATCCACGAAAAGCATCGGTATCCATAAAAGATTTAACACAATCGAACTTAGGTGTCATACCTGACTCCTTACCATCGTCGGAACCCCAATCTTCAGAGTTGCGTTTAATTCTTTCCAATAAGTCCCATTTGAAATCAATAGTCTTCAGCATATAAGAACCAGCACACGAAGTATCGAGCAGGTTGCGATTATTAAGAGAAAGCCGAGCATAAAAGTTCTGAATAATCATTTCCCGAGAGAGCTCATGATTGGGGCATGAATATAACATTGACTTAAGCCTCCCCCAAGCTTGAGCGATGCTTTCTCCTTCACGAGGCCTGAAATTATATATGTAATTACAATCACTATCGGCGGTTGGGGGCGACATATGCCAACGGGTGGCTTATCATGGTGGGAGCGAGTAGAACATCCCCGGTGCCTGGAAGCGGGATGAGGCGTAGACACAAACGCCAGTGTACTTTACCCAGGTCCGGGGCTCTCCTAGGAGATAACACCCCTAGTCCTGCTCCGCGGGGTCTCCGCATGATCACTAAAGGCTCAAGTGATACAAAGTTGCTCCTTGAGATGTGTGCTAGAGGAAGGAGAAGTCAAGGCTAGCTCTCTCCTGCTCTACGGATGTGGATAGGTCTAATGGGGTGGGAACCTTTGCATGGGTGCCCTGGGGGGTTTATATAGGCCTACCCCCTAGGGATACAATGGTAATCTGGTCGGCTGCTGGGCCCGGCTGTCAGTGTCTCCGGCCCCTGGCTTCTCCGCCGACTACTAGGGCCCGCCGCCTGGCGGGCCCCGCTGACTGGTCTGGTACGGAGCCGACAGGACGCTCCCGCCGCCGGCGGGTCTGGTTGGTGGCTGCTCACTGTAGCCGTGCTGCTAACGACGCTGACTCGGTCAGCTTAGCGTGGCTACAGTCCCACCGCCTGGTGGGAGATCACTGTAGCTGAGGGAGTCCTAGATTAGGGGGTATCCAGACAGCCGGACTATATACATCGTCCAGACTATTGGAGCGTGCAGATACAAGACTCAAGACTCCGTCCCGTGTTCGGATGGGACTCTCCTTTGCGTGGAAGACAAGCTTGACGATCTGGATATTATATTTCCTTCCTTGTAACCGACTCCATGTAAACCCTAGCCCTCTCCAGTGTCTATATAAACTGGAGAGGTTGGTCCTTAGAAGGCCGATCAAAATTACAATCATAATCATCATAGGCTAGCTCCTAGGGTTTAGCCTCTACGATCTCGTGGTAGATCTACTCTTGTACTACTCATATCATCAATATTAATCAAGCAGGAAGTAGGGTTTTACCTCTATCGAGAGGGCCCGAACCTGGGTAAACATTGTGTCCCTTGCTTCCTGTTACCATCAGCCTAAGACGCACAGATCGGGACCCCGTACCCGAGATCCGCCAGTTTTGACACCAACATTGGTGCTTTCACTGAGAGTTCCTCTGTGTCGCCGCTACGAGGCTTGATGGCGCCTTCAATCGTCAACGACACGGTCCAGGGCGAGACTTTCCTCCCCGGACAAATGTTCGTGTTCGGCGGCTTCGCACTGCAGGCCAATTCACTTGGCCATCTGGAGCAGATTGACAGCTACGCCCCTGGCCACCAGGTCAGGTTCGGAAACCTGAACTACACGGCCGATATCCGCGGAGACTTGATCTTCGACGGAGTCGGGCCTGTGCCCGGAGCGCCGGACAGTCACGATGAGCACGGCTTAGACCTGCTGTGTGACACCCCAAAATTTTGACCTTGTTTTTATAAATTTAAAATTTTGCCAGGAAACTAAAACTTTTATTTTCTGGATCTCCTTCTAATTTCAGAACCACTCTTTTAATTATTACTATGGAGTTTTTACCCCAAGTGAAAACTTCTCAGTCATTTTTGGACTTATTTCCCCTCTCAAATAAAACAATTCTTTTATCAGTGGGATTATCTATATAATTTTTATTTTTCTGAGTTTTATTTCTCAAAATTGGCTTTTCATAAATTTCAGAGTTCCATTTGCACTACAACACTTTGATAAATTTATTCAAAAATCCCGCCAAAATTTGGAGATGTCATGTGATGCTTTTTAATCACTTTTATGCAAAAGTATATTTCATTCATTGGATATTTCGAGTTCTACACCAGGTTTTCAAATCTGGTCCAGTGGGCAGTTTTACACTACAACCTATTTAAATATTTCTTTAAAACTTCTACCAAAATTATGGGATGTCAGTGGTAGCATGCAATTCAACTTTATGCAAAAACCTAGTGATGTTCTTTGGAAAAATTGAGTGAATCAACCTCTTTTTCATTCAGGTCCAGCCTTGTGTTTTCTACTGCAACCCTAATTATTTTTGCTCTAGTGACCTTGTGCTTTCTCCTGCTTGTAGTCAGCCCTACAAAACCCCTAAGTCCAGGAGCATGCACCCATTGGGACATTTTTGGTTCATGTAATGATGCCATTTATCCCCTGTCCAGAATTGAAGTTTTGCAAAACTTGCACTAACAAGTTTCCACATTTGGCAAACTAACCTCACCACCCTCTCATTCATCTAAAGAGACCCCACTCTGGAAGATTTGGCCACTCCAAGAAATGCCTAGGTTCCTGTGGCATTTTGTCAAACACCTTGAGAGCATGGACATATTTGGCATGAGTTTTTGTTTGCATTGTGAGCTCGGTCCCTTGACCTAAACACCTTGTCCCTTGATCTTCTCCCTATCACTAACCTAGTCTTGTTGCTTGCCAACCTCACCCGAGCACTCTGGAGTGCCATGGCATTTCGCCGAGCAGTTGGTGGGCGTGCACTGGGCGCGCCCGGAGCGCACCAACTGCAGCCACACACCCGAGCCGCCGCGTCGCGCTCAATCCGCGCCCCCGACCTTTGCTCACCTGCAGAGCCCACCCCCGACCTCAGCCACTCACCAGAACCATCCAAGCCCTCCCCTGGAGCTGCACAGGGCCGCCGTCAAGTCGGCCACGGTGGCTAGCGGCCGGCCGCAGTGGCTCTTGCCCCGGTCGGTGCCGCCCGAGCCACCCCGGCTCGCCGCCTGCCCCCTGGAGCAGCGCGAGCTCATCCACAAGCGTGTCCCCTAGCGCTTTTTGCCGCCACGTCCTCCTGCAGCAACAGAGAGGCGGTTCGCCGGCGATCCTATCCGCGGCCGCCGCAAACCGACATGGCCACGCTATATAAGAGGCCCCCAAGCACGTCCCGTTCCCAAGGCAGCCTGAAATCACTCCCATGGTTCCCCCGTGGCAGCCAATCGACCTGGGGAGGTCTTCTTCCCCATCTCCGGCAACCGCAGCCGCCGCCACTGTCCTGGCCGTTCCAGTGCCACCAGGTCCTCCCCCTCTCCACTCTCTTCACCAGGAACTCCCTCTCCCTCTTGTGAGCCCATCCCCCTACTCAGTTTTGATCAGGACTCACCGCAGGCGAAAACCCACTCTGCCCGACGGCCACCGTCCGCCGCGGAGCTCGCCGCCGGCAGCTCCGTCCACCCCAAGAACCCTGGCGACCACCGGAAGGACCGCCTCGACCCCTTGAGCCCGCGGATGGCCTTGGTTCCCCGAACGATGCCGCCGTTCACTGGCGAGCATCGCCGGAGTCCCGCCTCTGCTCGGGCAGAGGAAGAGGATGGAGGAGAGACCAGTCAAACCTGACCAGTGGGCCAGGCGGGCCCACTGTCAGTGACCCACGCACGGTCCATGCTGGATAAGTGGAGGCGTAAAGTCGAAATACGCCTTCGACGTAGTCGGTTCGAAACGTTTTTCCTTTTTTTTGTTTTATTTTAAAAACAGACTTAGACCAAAACTTTGACTGGCTATATCTTTTTGAATAAGACTCCAAATGAGTTGATTCTTTTTCCTACCTCTCTCAAATTTAGTCTAGTTTATTTTAAGATCTATTTGAAAAAATTTCAGACAACTTTTTTAGTCTAGTATATTTTTGAAAATAGGGATTTGGAGAGGAGATTATAACTTTTAAAAGTTTCGGAGTGCACCTCACCCCTCCACAACTTGAAGGCAAGCATTCTGAACTCGGGCATAATTTTGTGTGTGTTGACTGACACGATGGCAATACCACCTCGACAAGGAGTGTCCGTTATTTTATGTGACGATAGGTTCAAACTCATGAGTGCATATTAATGATCTCATGCATATTGGAAATTTCCTCGTGGTTGGAAATGGTCAGGCTTGTGACAATAATCATCCTCGTATGCTTTTCGTGCCTGCCGGAAGGAAGCCGGGAAAGTCTCTGTCTTGGGTAGACCTGAGCTTATCCCTAGTTCCTCGTCGAGACGAGTGTGCCCGGTATGGCATGACAAGGTATGATGAGTGGGGATTCTGTCTGTCGGGTGAAATATATATTCGTATGTTGATCATGCAGGGAATACTTATACCTCCTGAGTCGACCATAGATCGAGTCTTGTTCCGGTAACCCCCACACTTGTTTCGTACTACCACTTGTCCCTGCCATAGGTAGGGAACGGTTCAGTAAATTGTCAACCCCTTTCTAGCACACACCGTACAGAGGGGCCGGGATGAGGGTTCCACGGCCGTGGATTAAAGCCAGTCATCCGGTCAGGGGGCATGGGTGTTTCCGGTTGGGACCGAGAGGGGGGAACCCCTTAGAGCGCGCGATATAAATTTGATCCCATGCTACGCGAGGTTGTAGCCTCCCCACTTAGAGTTTTGCTTGACAAGTGTCGTGGGTGATTCCAGACACCGGTAAGTTAAGCTGGTGTGCACAAGTTAGGTGTGTTTTCAATTAAAAGACCGTAGACAGAATTAGTCCTGATGGACTAAAGGAATCCGTTACTCGTGGGTAAAGAGTACACCCGTTGCAGAGATTTAATCTATTCGAATAGCCGTGTCCATGGTTAAGAGCTATAGTCTGGGATGGGTCAAGTGTCGGTCTTAGTGCCGGTCTTTGGAGGAGAAATTGCTAAACCAGAACATTGATTTTGACCGGTGATTATGATGATTATGATTATTATTATTATGGACTAACCCATTGTATTACTCCAATTATTGAATATCCCTAGGACGGTTCTACCTCCTGGATATTCGTTGTGATTATTTACTTTATAAGCCCTTTATGTGGTGTCGCTGAGACGCCCGACTGTGGCATTGCTTGTTATTTATTTACTTTATAAGCCCTTTATGTGGTGTCGCTGAGACGCCCGACTGTGGCATTTCTTGTTAATTATTTACTTTATAAGCCCTTTATGTGGTGTCGCTGAGACGCCCGACTGTGGCATGCTTGTTATTTATATACTTTATAAGCCCTTTATGTGGTGTCGCAGAGACGCCCGACTGTGGCATTTTATTTCACTTCATTATTGCATATTCATGTTGCATATAAATAACCCTCTTGCATGGACCAGAGAATTTATTTTATGACTGACGATGTGATTATAGTATATTTCAGGGCATAATTATCATTTATGATATACCCGTGTTCATAATGTGCGAGTACATTCAAAGTACTCACTTGCTTGTCTGTGGCTATTGTGTTGGCCAGATTTCTTGCACGGAGAGGAGCGACGTGATGTCAACCCCGGAAATCTAACCAAAGGTGATAGCAGCCTCGCGAAGATAGGAGTTAACCTGGTCAGCTGTTCCTGTGGGAAATGGAGTCCCATAGACACCGATGATCCACAAACCGCTTCCGCCATTAACCACTAGAATCCATTTGTTGTACTCAAAGGCTAGAATGGTCTTGTACTACATATTTTCTTTGTATTTTGCTTGGAATTTCTGTATCAAGATGGTGCCTCATCAGCTAACAGTAATTCTGGGGCTGGTGAGCACAATGGCCACTTTCTGGAAATCAATACCTGGAAAACCGGTCGTGACAAACTTGGTATCAGAGCCAGGCTGGCCATTGGCTAATCCTATCTTAGCCAGGTCAATAAACCTAGGTTAACCAACCCACCAGACCTTAACCGAACCCCAACCAAGCTTCCCATGCAAGATAGCCACACTGTGACCCGACACCTTTTGGCAGTCGGTGCCCAACCTATCAGCCTAGGCTGTCGATCACGCGCCAGTGACCGACGCATAAATTTTCCCATTCGCAAGCGTACGAAGGAAGACTTCGTTCCCTTTTTCTATAAAAAGGGCACGCTAGCCTCAACATAGCACATCCCAGCTTATTCCTCAAACCAAGCCATAATGCCTAGCCCCGTCGTGCACAATGAGACAGCAGCAACCAACCTTGGAGGTTTTGTGACCGTGCTCGCGAACCTCACACGCCGTGCCTTTGCATTAGAAGAGCCCCCAGAATACGTTGTGTACCAAGGACCCATGGGCGGTGAAAGCCTTCAATTCTGGGCCACCGTGCACGTCTACGGTAGGGGTCTATCTCCAGAATGCCCCTACAGGTTCACCAGAAGGACAACTTCCTTTGAGCCACAAGCCATCCAACTAGCTGCTCGAGAGGCTATAGTTCAACTCCGGCATTTGTCGCCCAGAGTTAACTGTCACTCGTTCTACTACTACCCCAGCCGTGAAGGGTAGTAAACCACCCCAAGTTGCCAACGGAGATCACGAGACAGATCCTGCTTTGTTGCATCTAGTGCGCTATGTAAGTGCGCTAGAGAACCTGTTCGATCAAATCACCCTTGATCTGATCGCATCTCATGGAGAACTGACACGCCGAGCCCCGGCAAGAGGAGAAGAAGAGCCCAACACCGACAACCCAGTCGTGCTGTTCGGACAACCAATCGAGTCTTTGAGGTCTGCCCCAGTCATCAACCAAAATGCCTTGATGACCCCAGAGGTGCTTTGTCGCCTTTTGGGAACACACTCCAGTGGGATTGTAGCCAACAATCCCCGAAATGGTCATCATCGCTACCCCGACCCTGCAGTCCCTCAACCCCCTCCAGCTAATCCCGACGATGAAAACCGTGGAGAAACCTCGACGTCCACGAGGCAAGCCCGATTAGATATTAACGAGGTAGACTAGAGTCGCTCGAGTAGTACTGAGTCTTAGTATGTCCTTGTCTTGTAACTGTGTGATCCTGTACCGCCATTATTAAATGCTGTTTGACTGTGCGTCCCTGTTTTTAATAGTAGCCATGCATGAGTATATTGGTGTGCAGTTGCATTTTTATTCCCAAGCATAGCTAACAAAGACCAACCTCGACGACACGAGTTCGTGCTATGAATAAATCTTTTGGTTCCAACTAACAGGAATGGTGTTTTCAAAAACAACTCTTAACAAATCTCGAGGACGAGATTTTTCTTTAAGGGGGATAGTGTTGTGACACCCCAAAATTTTGACCTTGTTTTTATACATTTAAAATTTTGCCACGAAACTAAAACTTTTATTTTCTGGATCTCCTTCTGATTTCAGAACCACTCTTTTCATTATTACTATGGAGTTTTTACCCCAAGTGAAAACTTCTCAGTCATTTTTGGACTTATTTCCCCTCTCAAATAAAACAATTCTTTTAACAGTGGGATTATCTATATAATTATTATTTTTTGAGTTTTATTTCTCAAAATTGGCTTTTCATAAATTTCAGAGTTCCATTTGCACTGCAACACTTTGATAAATTTATTTAAAAATCCCACCAAAATTTGGAGATGTCATGTGATGCTTTTAAATCACTTTTATGCAAAAGTATATTTCATTCATTGGATATTTTGAGTTCTACACCAGGTTTTCAAATCTGGTCCAGTGGGCAGTTTTACACTACAACCTATTTAAATATTTCTTTAAAACTTCTACCAAAATTATGGGATGTCAGTGGTAGCATGCAATTCAACTTTATGCAAAAACCTAGTGATGTTCTTTGGAAAAATTGAGAGAATCAACCTCTTTTTCATTCTGGTCCAGCCTTGTGTTTTCTACTGCAACCCTAATTATTTTTGCTCTAGTGACCTTGTGCTTTCTCCTGCTTGTAGTCAACCCTACAAAACCCCTAAGTCCAGGAGCATGCACCCATTGGGACATGTTTGGTTCATGTAATGATGCCATTTACCCCCTGTCCAGAATTGAAGTTTTGCAAAACTTGCACTAACAAGTTTCTACATTTGGCAAACTAACCTCACCACCCTCTCATTCATCTAAAGAGACCGCACTCTGGAAGATTTGGCCACTCTAAGAAATGCCTAGGTGCCTGTGGCATTTTGTCAAACACCTTGAGAGCATGGACAGATTGGGCATGAGTTTTTGTTTGCATTGTGAGCTCGGTCCCCTGACCTAAACACCTTGTCCCTTGATCTTCTCTCTATCACTAACCTAGTCCTGTTGCTTGCCAACCTCACCCGAGCACTCTGGAGTGCCATGGCATTTCACCGAGCAGTTGGTGGGCGTGCACTGGGCGCGCCCAGAGCGCGCCAACTGCAGCCACACACCCGAGCCGCCGCGTCACGCTCAATCCGCGCCCCCGACCTTTGCTCACCTGCAGAGCCCACCCCTGACCTCAGCCACTCACCAGAACCATCCAAGCCCTCCCCTGGAGCTGCACAGGGCCGCTGTCAGGTCGGCCACGGCGGCTAGCGGTCGGCCGCAGTGGCTCCTGCCCTGGTCGGCGCCACCCGAGCCACCCCGACTTGCCACCTGCCCCCTGGAGCAGCACGAGCTCATCCACAAGCGTGTCCCCTAGCGCTCGTCGCCGCCACGTCCTCCTGCAGCACAAGAGAGGCAGTTCCCCGGCGATCCTATCCGCGTCCGCCGCAAACCGACATGGCCACGCTATATAAGAGGCCCCCGAGCATGTCCTGTTCCCAAGGCAGCCTCAAATCACTCCCCTGGTTCCCCCGTGGCAGCCAATCGACCCAGGGAGGTCTTCTTCCCCATCTCCGGCAACCGCAGCCGCCGCAACTGTCCCGGCCGTTCGAGTGCCACCAGGGCCTCCCCCTCTCCACTCTCTTCACCAGGAACTCCCTCTCCCTCTCGTGAGCCCATCCCCCTACTTTGTTTTGATCAGGACTCACCGCAGGCGAAAACCCACTCTGCCCGACGGCCACCGTCCGCTGCGGAGCTCGCCGCCGGCAGCTCCGTCCACCCCAGGAACCCTGGCGACCACCGGAATGACCGCCTCGACCCCCTGAGCCCGCGGATGGCCTCGGTTCCCTGAAAGATGCCGCCGTTCGCCGGCGAGCATCGCCGGAGTCCTGCCTCCGCTCGGGCAGAGGAAGAGGAAGGAGGAGAGACCAGTCAAACCTGACCAGTAGGCCAGGCGGGCCCACTGTCAGTGACCCACGCACGGTCCATGCTGGATAAGTGGAGGCGTAAAATCAAAATACGCCTTCGACGTGGTCAGTTCGAAACGTTTTTCCTTTTTTGTTTTATTTTAAAAACAGACTTTGACCAAAACTTTGACTGGCTATATCTTTTTGAATAAGACTCCAAATGAGTTGATTCTTTTTCCTACCTCTCTCAAATTTAGTCTAGTTTATTTTCAGATTTATTTGAAAAAATTTCAGACAACTTTTTTGTGCTGTTTTTAAAGTATGTGTTGTTTGGATATTTTTGAAAATAGGAATTTGGAGAGGAGATTATAACTTTCCAAAGTTTTGGAGTGCACCTCACCCCACCACAACTTGGAGGCAAGCATTCTGAACTCAGGCATAATTTTGTGTGTGTTGACTGACACGATGGCAATACCACCTCGACACGGAGTGTCCATTATTTTATGTGATGATAGGTTCAAACTCATGAGTGCATATTAATTATCTCATGCATATTGGAAATTTCCTCGCGGTTGGAAATGGTCAGGCTTGTGACAATAATCATCCTCGTATGCTTTTCGTGCCTGCCAGAAGGAAGCCGGGAAAGTCTCTGTCTTGGGTAGACCTGAGCTTGTCCCTAGTTCCTCGTCGAGACGAGTGTGCCCGGTATGGCATGACAGGGTATGATGAGTGGGGATTCTATCTGTTGGGTGAAATATATATTCGTATGTTGATCATGCAGGGAATACTTATACCTCCTGAGTCGACCATAGATCGAGTCTTGTTCCGGTAACCCCCACACTTGTTTCGTACTACCACTTGTCCCTGCCATAGGTAGGGTATGGTTCAGTAAATTGTCAACCCCTTTGTAGCACACACCGTACAGTGGGGCCGGGATGAGGGTTCCACGAACATGGATTAAAGCCAGTCATCCGGTCAGGGGGCACGGGTGTTTCCGGTTGGGACCGAGAGGGGGGCACCCCTTAGAGCGCGCGATATAAATTTGATCCCATGCTACGCGAGGTTGTAGCCTCCCCACTTAGAGTTTTGCTTGACAGGTGTCGTGGGTGATTCCAGACACCGGTAAGTTAAGCTAGTGTGTGCATGTCAGGTGTGTTCACAATTAAAAGACCGTAGACGGAATTAGTCCCGATGGACTAAAGGAATCCGTTACTCGTGGGTAAAGAGTACACCCTTTGCAAAGATTTAATCTATTCGAATAGCCATGTCCATGGTTAAGGACTACAGTCTGGGATGGGTCAAGTGTCGGTCTTAGTGTTGGTCTTCGGAGGAGAAACAGCTAAACCAGAACATTGATTATGACCGGTGATTATGATGATTATGATTATTATTATTATGGACTAACCCATTATATTAATTGAATTATTGAATATCCCTAGGACGGTTCTACCTCCTGGATATTCATTGTGATTATTTACTTTACAAGCCCTTTATGTGGTGTCGCTGAGACGCCCGACTATGGCATTGCTTTTTATTTATTTACTTTATAAGCCCTTTATGTGGTGTCGCTGAGGCGCCCGACTGTGGCATTGCTTGTTATTTTTTTTTACTTTATAAGCCCTTTATGTGGTGTCGCTGAGACGCCCGACTGTGGCATTGCTTGTTATTTATTTACTTTATAAGCCCTTTATGTGGTGTCACTGAGATGCCCGACTGTGGCATGCTTATTATTTATATACTTTATAAGCCCTTTATGTGGTGTCGCACAGACGCCCGACTGTGGCATTTTATTTCACTCCATTATTGCATATTCATGTTGAATATAAATAACCCACTTCCATGCATCAGAGAATTTATTTTATGACTGACGATGTGATTATAGTATATTTCAGGGCATAATTATCATTTATGATATACCCGTGTTCATAATGTTTGCTAGTACATTCAAAGTACTCACTGGCTTGTCCCTGGCTATTGTCTTGGCCATATTTCTTGCACGGAGAGGATCGACGTGATGTCAACCCCGGAAATCTAAGCAAAGGTGATATCAGCCTCGCAAAGATAGGAGTTAACCTGGTCAGCTGTTCCTGTGGGAAATGGAGTCCCATAGACACCGATGATCCACAAACCGCTTCCGCCATTAACCACTAGAATTCATTTGTTGTACTCAAAGGCTAGAATGGTCTTGTACTACATATTTTCTTTGTATTTTGCATGGAATTTCTGCATCAAGATGGTGCCTCATCAGCTAATTGTAATCCTGGGCCTGGTGAGCACAACGACCACTTTCTGGAAATCAATACCCGGAAAACCGGTCGTGACATGCTGTCGGACAATGCTCGGGATATCACCCCTGCAGCAGCCCCGGACCTAAATCTGGAGCAGACTGCATGGCCCAAGGACGGGTGGATGGACCCTACCCCGCAGGCCGCACACTCATTGGCGGTGGAGCCAAACATAGGCCTCACCTCCGAAGAAGCATGTGACACCGGACCCCCGGACTCGTATCCGGCTATAGGTTCTAGTCCGCGCTCTCCTGAGCATGCCGAATCTGGTTGGGCTCCTGTAAGCAGGCGACGAAGGAATTCGTTGCCCACCCAGCACCCACTTCATTGCCACGGTCGATGATCTAACCGGCGTACTTGACTTCGATTCCGAAGACATCGACGGTATGGACGATGATGTAGGAGAAAAACAGGAACCACCGCTCACTGGGCGGTGGACAGCCACCTCCTCCTACAATACATATATGGTGGACACTCCGAAGGAAACCAATGGCGATGAGGCAATGAAGGGTAACCCCTCAGGGAAAAAAGCAAAGCATGGGCGTCATCGGCGCCGCTCCAAGCCCCGCCACAGCAATACCGTCCCAGGAGACAAAAACAATCCGGATGGTGCTGAAGAGGAATACAACCCTGATCAGCCTGCCTTCGAGCAGGCCGAGCAGGAAGACGGGCAGGTCAACCCAGACGAACAGGCGACTGACGGATATCCAGAGGAGGACAACTACATGCCCCCCTCCGAAGACGAGATTAGCCTTGGCGACGATGAGTTCTGCATGCCTGAGGACCCCGTCGAGCAGGAACGCTTCAAGCGTCGGCTTATGGCCACTTCGAGGAGCCTGAAAAAGAAGCAGCAGCAACTCCAGGCTGATCAAGACTTGCTCACAGATAGATGGACTGAAGTCCTGGCAGCCGAGGAATACGTACTCGAGCGCCACACGGCTGACCGGCCACCCTGTGGCCGGGATAAAACGGCATATCAGATCAAATACCAGCCCGCACCCCCACGCCATTACACTACGGCCCGGGGCAATAGGCAGGATCTGCAAGATATACTGGGAAACAAAGCAGGACAGCCAAGATCGATTTACGGATCACGGGGGCGCGCCCCAACACGCGACGATGACTGTCACGCCGGATACATTATCAACAAGTCTGACCGGCCCGAACACAGCCACCCAGACCAATTCGAACTGCGTAGCCACCTAGCCCGGCATAGAGGCGCCATGCACCCCCTCTACTTCACTGACGAAGTGATGGATCATGAATTCCCAGAAGGGTTCAAACTCGTAATCATCGAATCATACAATGGCACAACAGACCCCGCAGTATGGATCGAAGATTTCCTTCTCCACATTCACATGGCCCGCGGAGATGATCTACATGCCATCAAGTATCTTCCCCTTAAGCTCAAAGGACCCGCCCGACACTGGCTAAACAGCCTGCCAACAAATTCCATTGGCAGTTGGGAAAACCTGGAAGACGCATTCCTCGACAACTTCCAGGGCACATATGTGCGACCACCGGACGTCGATGACTTGAGCCACATTACTCAACAGCCCGGAGAGTCAGCCAGGAAATTCTGGACTCGGTTCCTAACTAAAAAGAACCAAATAGTCGACTGTCCGGACGCTGAAGCCCCGACGGCTTTTAAGCATAATATCCGTGACGAGTGGCTCGCCTGACACCTCGGCCTGGAAAGACCCAAGCCCATGGCAGCTCTCACGACACTAATGACCCGCTTTTGCACGGGTGAGGACAGCTGGTTGACTCGCAGCAGCACCACGCCACATTCTGGCACTTCGGACATTCGTGACAATAACGGCAAGCCACGGCGCAACAGATACAAGTGACGGAACAACGGCGACAACACCGAAGACACGGCAGTCAACGCCGGATTCAGTGGATCCAAATCCGGTCAATGGAAGAAGCCATTCAAAAGAAACAATCAGGGACCGTACAGTCTGGACCGCATACTGGAGCGCTCGTGCCAATTCATGGCACCCCAGACAAGCCAGCCAACCACACCAACAGAGAGTGCTAGGTGTTCAAACAGGCCGGCAAAATAAATGCCGAAAACAAGGACAAGGGGCTGCACAGCGACGATGACAAAGAGCCCCGGCGTTCGAACACGGGGGGACAGAAGAAATACCCCCCAGGTGAAAACGGTCAACATGATCTACGCCACACATATTCCCAAGTGAGAACGGAAGCGAGCACTACGGGACGTCTATGCGATGGAGCCAGTCGCCCCCAAATCCAACCCATGGTCAGCTTGTTTGATCACTTTTGATCGTAGGGATCACCCTACTAGCATCTGTCACGGCGGCTCAGCCGCATTGGTCCTAGACCCAATTATCGACGGATTCCACCTCACATGAGTCCTTATGGACGGCGGCAGCAGCCTGAACCTGCTCTATCAGGACACAGTGCACAAAATGGGCATCGACCCTTCAAGGATCAAGCCCACCTAAACCACCTTTAAAGGAGTAATTCCTAGAGTAGAGGCCTGTTGCACGGACTCTATAACATTGGAAGTGGTCTTTGGATCTCCGGATAACTTCCAAAGCAAAGAGTTAATCTTCGATATCGTCCCTTTCTGTAGTGGTTACCACGCACTGCTTGGACGAACCGCATTCGCTAGATTCAATACGGTACCACACTATGCCTACCTCAAGCTCAAGATGCTAGGACCGCGCGGGGTCATAACAATCAATGGAAACATGGACCGCTCTCTCCGAATGGAAGAGCATACTGCAGCCCTCATGGCGGAAGTACAATGCGGCCTCCTCCAACAAACCACCAACCCGGCGATAACAACTTCGAGCACCGTCAAGCGAGTCTAGAGCACCCCGCAACAGGATCATCAGGCACGCCAAGAGCGCGACTAGCAGTCCGGCCTCCGCTCAAGCCCCATCAAAGCATCATTCGTGCCACGCGTACACAATTACGCACTCAAAATACCATGGACATAGGCGGAGGCGGAGCAATGACTCAGTCAACAGTGCGGTATAACCGCTACATACCTTCATAATCCTCCCTTTTTATTTTTCAGGACATTGCTTTAGAGCAGCCTCTTCAGAAGAGCCGGAGTGTCGGACTTACATAGGAGAGAAAACCAAGGAGGCAACAGGCTTTGCGCACAAAAGGAAATACCAAGGTGGAATCTGTTCACGATCATTCTACCTGTTTTACATACCTACATGCAGCCTGCCCTTGGATAGGACATGTTAAATAGTCCTATTCACTTCTGCTTAAATGCTACCATTGTAAACATACGCTTAAACGTATTATTCATCAATGGGAGATAATATATAGCGTCGGCTTATTATTCCTATTTGCGCATTTTTCTTGCAAATATTTATTTAATATTGCATCCGTACACCTTGGTACGATTAATTTGCCAGGGGCTTCATATGGCGCCTCATAATACGGCAAAGCAAGTCCAAACACTTTCATCAGTGCGACACCCCGAACTTATAGCACTATATGCATCAGCTCCGAATCATGTCTTGGGTCAATAGTTGGGTTTGCTCGGCTCCCTTGTTTTGGTACCTTACGTTCCGTTATATTGGCTAAGGTAGCGTAGGCAGAACTACTGCGATTGTGTCCCGGTTCTTCCGGACGAGCACCTCAGTAGAGAAAGCCAAAAACTGACCGGCATGATGCGGCGAGAGCTAGTCGCTGTTCAAGAGGTCTTAAAATCCTTAAAGATTTTTTCCACTTTAGGCAATGAATCTGCCTCGTCCGATTTAGGCGTATATAGCGTCCCAATTCGGCTCTCCGAATTCTAGGGGCTTCGCCAAAATTTAAAATTATAGACTTCTATGGCTAAGTAAAAGTTATAAAGCCGCATAGTCCGATTGCCTTGTTCGCTGCACCAGATACCTCCTTAAGGGACCAAAAATATGGATAAAGAGTATCCGGGTTTTTCCAGGAACACCCCGGTACTAGTTACGTGGGGACGGAAGCCGACGACTGGCCTACTTTCAGAATTTTATAAACAGCCGCACAGAAGGTAATATTTTAAATCAAACAGTGCTACATAGCACAAGTAACTTCATCTTTAAATTACAACAGCGACAAAGGTACATTTATTCAAAGATCTTGTCCTTCGTACATTCATCGGCCATGGGACGAGCGCCCTTCATAACGCCATCATAATACTTCTCAGGACAGTGATGCGCCTTGCCCTTCGGCGGACCGTCCTTCACCAGCTTCTCCGCATCCAGCTTGCCCCAATGCACCTTCGCGCGGGCAAAAGCCCGGCAGGCACCCTCAATGCAAATGGATCACTTGATAACTTCAAGCCGCGGACAGGCATTCACCATCTGCTTGATCTGGCCGAAGTAGCTAGTGGGCAGGGGCTCACCAGGCCACATCCGGACTATGAAATCTTTCATAGCCACTTCGGCCACCCTGTGGAGTTCAACCAACTGCTTCAATTGGTCACTCAGAGGCATTGGGTGTTCGGCCCCAACATACTGGGACTAGAACAGCTTCTCCGTGGAGCTCCCCTCCTCGGCACGGTAGAACTCCGCAGCGTCTGAGACGCTGCGTGGCAGATCTGTGAATGCCCCTGGAGAGGTCCGAATTCGGGTAAGTAAAAGAAGCGCCGCCTCAACATGTTTGCTTTGCATAAAGAATGTCTTACCCGCCGCTATCTTCTTGGCCGCCTGGATTTCCTACTATGCCTTCTCGGCTATGGCCTTGGCATCTTTCATACTCACGAGGGCCTTCGCAAGCTCAGACTCTTTCATCTTAAGATCATGCTCCAAGGACTCGAACTTTTTACCGTGTTCCTGGAGCTCTCGCTGTACCTTGCCTACCCTAGCATCTTGCTTCTCGCTCTCTCTGCACTCCAGAGCCGCCTTGTTCCTCGGCCTCGGACAATGCTTTCTTCAGAGACGCCACTTCGGCGGTGGCCCTTGTTGCAAAGTCATGATGCTTTATCGTCAGAATAACCAATTTTGCCTATTCTTCATTATATGAGAGCGGGGAATTACTCGCCTTTGTTCTCTTCGAGCTGCCTCTTCGTGAGGTCGAGCTCTCCCTGCGCCTACTCCAGGTCCCGTTTTAGTCTAGTGACCTCGGCTGTGTGGACAGCAGCGGCAAGCAGCACAGCCTGCTTATTGACATACACACTTACTATTAGACTCCTGTGAATTATAATTGACCCTCTATTTGGCTTTTCCTTCCGAACACCAAACCGAGTATCAGGGGCTACTACCTATCGGGTGGTAATTTTACATATTTCCTACTTACCTCGAAGCCCGTCAGGAGGCTTGTGCAGGCTTCGGTTAGTCCGCTCTTGGCGGACAGAACCTTTTGAATCACCACACTCATAAGAGTACGGTGCTCGTCATCCATGGAAGCGCCTCGAAGCGCTTCCACCAGACTATCCGACGCCTCTGGCGTGACGGAAGTCCTCGGCACGGACGGATCACCCTCCCTAATGAGGGGCTGCCCGCCTGAGTCCGGAAGCATTGAAGGTTTCGGAGCAGTGTCCGGCTGAGAGCCCGGCTTACTGTGGCTCTCATCGACACGATCCACGGGGATCTTGGTCCCCGCATGTCCGACATCTGGAATTCTGCCTTGGGGCGTCTCCAGAGTCACCTCCCCCAGCTCTGGGAGCCTTCGGGACAACACCTCCGTGTCATCCGCGGGCTGAGGAGTAGTGGCCGTCGGGAGCGAGTTCATCGTTGAATCGCTCAGGGACACATCCGAAGACGGTACCTCGGGATGAACCCTGGCCGGACTGCATATATGTTTGGCGTTATAAAGAGACTATGAACTGAAATCTGATAGAGTGTGGATACTTCCAATCGCGCTAGGGGCTTCCCCCTGGGCAGCCACCCCTCCGTGCTATGGGCCGCCGTGGCAGAGTAGTCCGTAAGGGACACCTTTCCCTTCTTGGACGTCTTAGCCTCCTCCTCCGGGGCAGCTTTCCTCTTTTTCTCCTCCCCAGTGCGGGGAGGTAGAGTTTCTTCTTGCTCCCCCCTCCTCCGCAGGAGGAATCTGCCTCGTTGTCTTCGGACGACGTGGGTATGACGACCTTGCGCCGAGGGCCTTTCCCGGCCCCCTGGTCTGCCTTGTCTGGCCCCCCATCCTCTCCGGATGGGGCGGCCCCTTCTTCTTCTTTTTCCTCCCCTTCGTGGGAGGAGTATGCCTCATCGTCTTCGGACGAGGCTTCCGGTACAACCTTATGCCGGAGACCCTTCCTGGTCCTCGAGGCCTTCTTTTCGGCCTTCTTCTCTGGTGCCTTGTAGGGCGCCGAGACTAGCATCTCCGTCAGGAGAGCATCAACTAGGCCTTCTGGCAACGGAGCAGGACTGTTAATCTGCTCCGCTGTCTCCACATAATCCTGATTAAATATGCACAATTACTTAAGACTCCCCCACAAATATATTGGGAAGAGCTGAATCCGGTGGTAGTCAAAAAGACTCACCAGATGAGGAGCCCGCGCGACATGAAGTCCACGGTCCTCAGATGTAGGAGGAGGTAGTGCGGAGGCCTTGAACAGCGCCTTCCATGCGTCTTTATGCGTCATGCCGTAGAGCCTCCGAAGCGTCTGGTGTTCGGCCGGGACGAACTCCCACAGATTAAATGCACGCCTTTGGCACGACAGAATCCGGTGAACGAGCATGACCTGGATCACGTTGACAAGCTTGATGTTCTTGTCCTTCATGCTCTTGATGCAGTTTTGGAGTCCAGTCAGCTCTGTAGGTTCTCCCCAGGCTAGGACCTTCTTTTCCCAGGAGGTGAGCCGCATGGGGGTTCGGATTAGAACTCGGGGGCCGCTGCCCAGTTGGCACCGCGCGGCTCGGTGAGGTAGAACCTCCGCGATTGTCACCCTTTCACGGTCTCCGCAAAGGATCCGTCAACCCAGGTGATGTTAGGCATCTGCCCACCATGGCCCCTCCGCACTCTGCTTGCTGGCCGCTCATGATCTTCGGCTTCACGCAGAAGATTTGCAGCCATAGGACAAAGTGAGGCTTGATGCGGAGGAAGGCCTTGCAAACGACGATAAACGCCGAGATGTTGAGGACGAAATTTGGGGCTAGATCATGGAAATCTAGCCCGTAGTAGAACATGAGCCCGTGGATGAAGAGATGAAGTGGAAATCCCAGTCCACGGACGAAGTGGGCGACAAACATGACCCTCTCGTGAGGTTCCGGGGTTGGAATGGCCTGCCCTTTGTCCGGTAGCCGATGCGCGATGTCTGCGGCCAAGTATCCGGCCGCCTAAAGATTCGTGATATGCTTCTCTTTCACGGTTGAGGCCACCCACTTGCCTCCTGCTCCGGACATGTTTAGCTGTGCGGAGAAAACCGAACTAGGGCGCTGGAGCTCGAAGCGGCAAGGGTGGGCAAAGGAGGAAGAAGGCGTGGGTAAAAATGGGGAACTCTTATCCCTTTATAGAGGTGACGAAAGCGGTGCGCCTCCCCACTTGCCCGTTGAGAATCGCTTGCTTCCCAAACGTCACGATTGATGGCACGATGGGATTACCCATACCCGTATTGATGAGAATCCCGTGATAAGGGGACAAGATCTCTGCTTTGACAAGACGTTTCAAGTAAACCGCCTCGCAATATGCGCTATGGCTGGTTGTGGGAAAACGGTTCGAATAATGATCCGACCGCAATGACATATCACGTCGTCTAAAAAGTTGTCAGCTAAAATATAATTCTCTCTACGATGGTATGCGAAGATCATTTTGCAGATCCGGACATGGTTTATTTGTTCGATGATTACCTTGGAGTATTCGGAGAAGGAAACCGCCTTGTAATGCCGAAGACAAAACTACGCGCCGGACTCATCGTCATTGAAGCTTGGTACAGGGGCTACTGAGGGAGTCCTGAATTAGGGGGTATCTGGACAGCCGGACTATATACATCGTCTGGACTATTGGAGCGTGAAGATACAAGACTCAAGACTCCGTCCCGTGTCCGAATGGGACTCTCCTTTGCGTGGAAGACAAGCTTGGCGATCTGGATATTATATTTCCTTCCTTGTAACCGACTCCATGTAAACCCTAGCCCTCTCCGGTGTCTATATAAACCGGAGAGGTTGTTTCTTAGAAGGCCGATCACAATTACAATCATAATCATCAAAGGCTGGCTCCTAGGGTTTAGCCTCTACGATCTCGTGGTAGATCTACTCTTGTACTACTCATATCATCAATATTAATCAAGCAGGAAGTAGGGTTTTACCTCCGTGGAGAGGGCCCGAACCTGGGTAAACATTGTGTCCCATGCTTCCTGTTACCATCAGCCTAAGACGCACAGATCAGGACCCCCTACCCGACATCCGCCGGTTTTGACACCGACAGTAGCCACACCTGGTCTCATCAGGTTAGTGGCATACTTGCTTCGAGGGAGGGGACGACTGCCTGCTGAAGCTCGGCCCTCTCCTAGTCCGATTGGTTCGGTGCCCGCCGTCTTCTAGGATGTCACTGCCTGGTAGGGCCCGCATCCTGCGGGCTGTACCGACAGGCCGTCGTGGGGAACAGGGCTCTACCTGCCCAGAGTGACGTCAAGGGAAGGTGGCAACAGTGCCACGCCATACGGAGATCTCCGCCCGTACGGGACATTGTGGCCACGCTAAACCCAAGATTCGGGGGTGAGAGCTTCACTGTAGCCACACCCCATCTTGTCCTCTTGATGGGGGCACAAACTCTGAGGGCGCGAGGTGGCCGCCTACTCGATGTCGTCTTCCCTAGAGTCCGGCTGGCTGGAGCCGGCCGCTCGTGGCGCCGTCTGCTGGTGGTTGGCCGCCCTCTAGTGGCCGGCCATTGAGCTAGCCGGCCCCCAGAGGGCGGAGCTTCAGCTTGGGGCACAGCAAGGCAAAGCTGGCCCAAATCCTTGATAAATCTTTGGACTCGGGTGAGGCTACCCGTGGCCCATTACTCCGACAGTAGTCCCCAAAGCCGGTGAGGCGTTGTGGTCGAGGGGCCGCGAAGTCTCAGCAGCTTCTCCCCTTGCTGAGCTCCGGAAGAATGCTCGATCCGCCTTGCGTTTGTCTGGCTGCTGGAGTCGGCTTTGGCTAGGCAGGACCGTTGGTCGTTTTTTGAACTTCAAGGCGGGAAAACAGGTGGCGTGCCTGTTAAGCTTCCCGGGCCGCCGCCCGCTGCAGATACGCCACGCGGCGCATGCCAACATGGCCAGCCTGCCACCCCACGCCCCTGATGGGACGTCACAGTGGGCCGGGCCCGCCACTACCGCGCCTCGGCACCCGGGCAGATCCACTGTGCCGAGGGGGGCGGTTGCGATTCCCATGACCGCTCAGGCATGGTGAATGCGCGCGGTAAATGGGGGGTCGTGGGGTCGTGGGTGCAGTTAATCCCACAACCCACGCCCCGCCCCTCGGCTTTGTAGCCTGAGGACTATAAGTAGGGGGGAGGGAGGTGTGCGGCAAAGCTTGCACGTCCCCTCCCACTCTTTCTTCTTCCTCTGCTCTCTCCTCCATAGCTGTTGCCGCTGCTCCGTACTGCCGAGGTGCTGCCGCCGCTTGTTGCCGATGCACCCCTCCTCCTCACACAGCCTGCCCGAAGCCATGGCGTGCGAGAAGGGCGGCGATTGGGATGGGTCGACAGTGATCGAGGATCACATCTCCTTCCTCCATGACACGCGTCGGATGCCCAACATGACATTCGTCAAGGAGCGGGTGCCGCCGGAGGACGAGATCTCGCCGGCGCCGAGGGGGAACAAGCGGGTCATCTTCCGCTCGCACTTCCTCCGCGGCTGCGGCCTTCCGGTTAGCGGCTTCCTCCGCTCCTTTCTCGACTTCAACCACCTCCAACCTCATCACCTTACGCCCAACACCGTGACCTTGCTTTCCGCCTTCGTCACAGCGTGCGAGGGCTACATCGGCATCCTCCCCACACTCGAGCTGTGGGGAGCATTCTTCTACGAGAAGCTTGGCACCTCCGCCAAGGATACGGCGGCTGAGTGCGGAGGGTTCGTCGCCGTGCGCCGGCCGGCGAAATGGAACGCCTTCCCCATCATCAAGCTGGCACAGACTATAAAGATGTGGCAGTAATCCTACTTCTACCTCGAGAACGTCGACCCGGCTGTCGACTTCATAAACCTGTCGGCCTACGAGGCCGGCCCTCCCACCGGGCTTCGGCCCAACTGGGGATACAAGCTGAAGCCGGTGTCGCCGGATGAGGTGGCCACCATCGGCCGACTCTGGGTGCTCCAGGAGTCGGAGGGCCTCGTGGCCTCCGACCTCCTCGTCGCCTTCGTCGAGCACCGAGTCCTCCATATGAGCGGGCACCATGACCCCTGTCGGCTGTGCACGAAGGAGATGTCGACTGCCGAGGTCACGCGGATGGTGAACGAGATCTCCGACCTCAAGGTGTCGGAGGCAGAGTAGCGGTACGGGAAGCAGCCGTACCCGCGCGACGATCTGCTGCCTGCCATAAGTTCCTTCATCTCATCCTTCCGCTCTGTTTTTTCGGTCTTGTTCTTGTCGTGATGTGACTCCCTTCTGGAGTGCAGATTTATATGTCCGAGGCGATAGCCATCATGGGGCCGGGTGGTGACTACCTGTCGGACAGGGCTGTGAGCGACTTGGACGACCCTGACTCAAGGGCGGCTGCCCTGGCGGACGACGTAACAGGCGGTGACGGTGGAGCAGGCGGCTCCGAGGAGGGCGGCGGTGTGGAGACTTGGCCCGACGACGACGATGAAGACAAGCCGCGCCCTTCCCGGAGCACTGCCAACACCGGCGCAGGCCCCTCTACTGGGCTGCCCGCCCGTGGCGGCAAATGCAAGCGGAGGCAAGGTGCTATCCTGTTTGGCAGCGCCCCGAAGAAGCCCAAGAACCCAGCCGTGGCGACCAGGCGGAAAGAAGCCGCGGCCAAGGTGGCCAAGTATCAGAGGCAGCCGAAGGTACCAGTCATGGTGTGGGCGTAAGTATTGTTTTCATGTTTTTCGTCTTTTCGCCAATCCAGCCTAAATTTTCTTTGACTTGTCTTCTTATCTCAGGGCCCCGCTGACTCTCGAGAAGTCGGGCGCCGCCTCGGTCATCAGGTCGGCGACGACCTCCTCCACCAGCCGGCGAATCGACCCGGCCGCCGACCTCCGGGAGGCGATGGAGTGGAACACGCGGGAGGCGCATGAGGAGGAAGCCGACCGTCTGGCTAAGGCGGAGGCGGACAAGGCCACAGGATCCGCGGCAAGGAAGTTGGCGCAGGAGGAGGCCGAAGCCGTGGAGAGGGAGCGGCTCGCGGAGGCTGCACGCCGCCAGGAGCCACTGCTCGTGACGCCTTTGAACACCGCGCCACCTCCGCCGGAGTTTGAGGTGACGACCGGGGGAGTCGGCGACGAGCAGCCGTTCCGGGAGCGGGAGGGTGGCGACGTAGCCATGTCGGAAGTCCTCGTGCCACCACCGCCACCGGCCAGCGGGACGCAGGACGAGCAGCCGGCCGAGCCACCGGTGCCACCAGTCTGGGACCCGATGGTCACGAACCTGATTCCTGAGGTCCGCACAACCGCGCGCCGTCGTTTTGCAAAGGTGGCCTCGACGCCACGGCCGCTAGAAGCCGGTGCCACGAGCTTGTCGATCCCCGACACCGAAGCAACTAGTGCCGCGCCGGCCGGCTGGGTACCCGGGGGAGGGACGGGCGCCCTGGCCCAAGCATCCCTTGACGTCCGGGCTGAAGCCAAAGCCCTCAAGCACTGCAACGAAGCCTTCTGGAGTCGTGGGCAGCCATCCGCGTAAGTTTTCTTCGCTTTTCTTTTTTCCCTGATCTTCTTGCTTTCTTCGTGGGGGCGGGCTAGCGCACCCACTGGGTGTAGTCCCCAAGTTTTGGGCCGGCTGCTGAGCAGGCGGTCTGGAACTTTAACTTGTATGTGTCAAATGTTGACTTTTGTCTGATATCCCCTCTGCAGGACTACCACAATCTTCGTGCGGTCACCTTCAACTCCAGGGTCCAGGAGCTGGAGACGCAGACCACCCATCTGTCAGAGAGCCGGAGTAAGCTCCGACTTCCTTTCTTCGTGGGGGCGCGCTGGCGCACCCGCGGGCTGTAGTCCCCGAGGTTTGGGCCGACTGCTGAGCAGTCGGGCCGAATCTCCTCAGTGGCTCTACCTTTGTTAACTACTTCTTCTCTGCGGGGGCGCGATGGCGCACCCGCGGGCTGTAGTCCCCGAGATTCGGGCCGACTGCTGAGCAGTCAGGCCTGATCTCCCAAGCAACTGCATCCCTCTTTGTCTTTTTTTGAATGATGCTCTTTCTTCTCTCCCTCTTTTCAGAGGCCAATGCCGCCTTGTAGAAGCAGCTGGGCAAAGCCAACACCGCTCTGCAAGGCAAGGAGGTGGAGTGCAGCAAGCTGACCGAGGAGCGAGACCGGCTAGTCGCCAAGCTCGCCGAGCAGACGGAGGCTCTCAAGACGGCCCATCGGGAGGCAAAGGCGAAGGAGGCCGATCTCCTAGCCGAGTTTGAAACCAAGCGCACTGCCTGGGCCGACAAGGAGGTGCAAACGACGGCCTGCTTCAGCAGCATCAAGGACTTGGTCGATGGTGAGTTTTATTCTTCTTGTTCATTGTCTTGAGCTGCCGGCCTTTGTCCAAGCCGACTGCTTGTTTCTGACTTTGTTTTTCCTTGCCTTCTGCCCGAGTAGATTTCTTCCCGGGTCACTCTGTCGCTGTGAGCCAAGTCTCGCAGATTGCTACTGACGCCCCCAGGACCCTCAATGAGCATATCCTCAGCATCAAGGCCCGTCTTCGGCCTGCCCATCAAGTGCTGCACCATCTTCAGCGCGTCAGGGCCCAGGAAATTTCCGCCCTCTGGCCAGGCTTGCCGGCTCCATGCACTCCAAGTCGGATGACCGACTGGCTGGAGGTGGCGACTGGCCGCCTGGAGGCCTAGAAGGGCTCTGCAGCCCGGGCAGGAGCGCGTCATGCCCTTGAGTTTGTCAAGGCGTGGTATCCTGGGCTAGACTTAGCCCAGTTGGCCACGTTCAGGCTGGAGGCGCAGGAGGAGCTGGCGGTGGTGGAGGCCGAGCTTATCAATAGGGCGCCGACTTTACCGACACCAGCATCTTCATTCCGAAGGTGGTCGAAGAAGGCGCCGAAGCACCACCGGAGTGGCTCGGGCTGAACCCGGAGGACAGCAAGGACTCGGCTGAAGTCATCGACTCCAGTGACGAAGGGGAGGAGCGGGAGGAGGAGGAGGAGGAGGAGGAGGAGGAGGAGGATAGCAACATCGACATGCCGGAGGCTGGTGCGGATGATCATCCTCACCCTGACCGGGCCTCAAGCAACGACCCGTGCTCCAAAGCGCCGACTGCTACTGGGGGCGGCCAGGTGGTGACTGACCAGCCGCCCGTTCCTCCGACAAACGCCACCGATTTCGTCATCCAGCCCTCCGCCGTCCCGACTGGTACCGCTGACTCCAGCGCCCAGCCGGAGCCGTCTGCCGCGCCAAATGGCGCAGCTGACTCCGTCATCCAGCCGGAGCCTCCTGCCGCACCAACTGGCACCGCCGACCCCAGCGTCTAGCCGGAGCCGCCTGCCGCACCAACTGGCACGGCTGGCTCCGTCATCCAACCGGAGCCGCCTGCTGCACCAACTGCCACCACCGACCCCAGCGTCCAGCCGGAGCCGTCTGTCGCACCAGCTGGCGCCATCGACCCCAGCGCCCAGCCGGAATCCTCCGCTGCTCCCTAGGGTGTTTATCTTTTTCTTTTCCTGCTTGCTTGGTCTGGACATCTTTATTAAATTCACACAATTCTACCCAGGGGGTGTATATCAAACTTTGCTGAATGCCGACCAATGGGCCTTTATCTATGTAAATATTCTATCGCAACTTTATGCTTGGTTTTGCCGATTTCTAACTTCTCTTGCCTATACTCCTTGCTTTATTCCTTTGGCGCCCTCCCTTAGCTATCCTCTTGCCAGCCAAGCAGCCGCTCTGCGGACTACGACTGGTTTGAGTACTTAGCTTTTTGCGGGAGGGCAAGTACTTAACCATTTGGAGGTTTTGGCAAGGCAAGTAGAAACGGCCGGCTGGCTGCTCGTCAGCCGGCCGAACGAGCGCCGCGCCGGCCTCAACTGTATGCGTTTTCCTTAGCCATTTTTCACGTGGGCACCATGTTGCGACCTCTGCCCGCCATTCAATTGCTCTGCGAGCTGTGGCTTCTGACAGAGGAAGTTTTAGGTGCCAACACATTACTTGTCTGGCTGCTGGAGGCGGCATATAGCGGAGGGCGGTTGTCAGGACCCTGACTCAATGGCACACCGATCTAGCATGTAGCACCTCATATCACTTTGCGGCCTCACGCACGGTATTCCCACAGGTGTCTCCTTACCAGGGCCGGGACCGTTTGCGCCTTTTGGCTCACGTATATGATAGTGTTGCTAGAATCCATATAACAAGGAGCCCGGGATGACATGGCTAGTCGTGAACCCAATGTGGCACTAACTTACAGGGACAGGCACTGATGACCCAGCAACGAACGTGTCGGTCATCAGCGAGTGAATCCGGGCTGTAGCAACTGGGCTAGCAGGACTCCGGTAAACTGGGCTGTAGCAAGCTAACAGGACTCTGATAGACACCGCGTGACATTTCCCCAAAGGGACAGACATAGGAACGAAGAAGGACACATGCCGGCCAGCCTAAGTGTTCCGGAGCAGTAGCAAGCTACCAAGGCTCAGTGGAAGCACTAGGAGACATTTCTCGGTAAGAGAGGCTACCAAGGATAAACAACTAGATAGTCAGATCCCACACATACCAAGCATTTCAATAACATACACACAATATGCTCGATATGTGCAAATACAACATGGCATCACAACATAACTCTACGACTCAAAGTATTTATTCAGTAGGCTCCGAGGAGCGAGATATTACAAACATGGGTCTCATGACCCAACATTCAGAGCAAACAAGTCAAGCACAAGCGGAAGCTTAACATGTCTGACTACAGACATCTGCAAAAGAAAAAGGCTGAGAAGCCTGAATGTCTACCAGATCCTGCCGAGGGCACAAGATCGTAGCTGAGGTAACAAGCTAAACGTCGAAGTCCACGTGGAACTACTAGCGAGACTGAAGTCTCTCTGCAAAAACATAAATTAAGCAACGTGAGTACAAATGTACCCAGCAAGACTTACATCAGAACTAACTACATATGCATCATTATCAACAAAGGGGATGGTGGGGTTTAACTGCATCAAGCCAACTTTGACTCGGTGGCTATCCTGAACTATGACTGCAAGTAACTCTTTTGAGGTCGCGCACACGAGTCCACATATTCACCATATCAATACACCACTATGGATCCGCTCCCGTCTCCCTACGAGAACGCAATCCATAGCACTCACGCTTATCTTGCGTATTTTAGAGTATCCACTTTCACTTGTCTATGAACTGTACAGGCAACCCAGAAGTCCTTTACCACGGACACGACTATTCGAATAGATCATATTAACCCTGCAGGGGTGTACTTCTTCACACACGCTCTCACCACTTATCGCCGTTTACACGACATGTACTCGGCAACCTTCAAGCAGAAGCCCAGCGAGGGAGTCGGCCACGACCTGACTAACCACACAAGTCTCTCGTCTAGGTTTATTGCCTATTCGGGTTCCATCCGCAAGGAGATCCGGCCGGGGTGTCGCTCACGGCCCCAAACGATGTGTGTAGTGTTCCCAAGTCCACCTTCCGGGTGCCACTTGGTACACCGGGCCACTGTGCCTAGTCTGTCCCAAGCCCACCTGTACGGTGTGCCACTTGGTAGACGACTAGCACTACCTACAAACACCAGAAACTAGTTGCAACTCCTAGACAGAGATCAAGTTGATTAATAAGCCGAGAGGGGCCGAGTTACCGGAACCCAATGTGTGGTAGTAGCCGTTCATGGATCACAAACACATAACTCAGTTCCTGAGGACGGTTTCAATGAGACAACCCACCATGTACTCCTACATGGCCTCTCACCGCTACCTTTACCAAATCGTGTTCACACACTTAGCTCACACACAGTAGGACATGTTCACACACCTCCAATTCTTCCCTGATGAATCAGACCTGACACAACTCTAAGCAATAGCAGGCATGACAAACAAGCATGAATGAGTAGGCACATCAGGGCTCAAACAACTCCTACTCATGCTAGTGGGTTTCATCTATTTACTGTGGCAATGACAGGTCATGCAGAGGATAAGGGGTTCAGCTACCGCAGCAAGTAACAAATATGTCGTTGTTGTCCTAATGCAGTAAAAGAGAGCAGGAGCGAGAGAGTGGGATTGTATCGGAATGAACAAGGGGGTTTTGCTTGCCTGGCACTTCTGAAGATAAAATAGTTCTTCATTGGTGTCATCGAACTCATCGTCGGAACCAAGTCTATCGAGAGGGGACAAATACCGGCACCACAGAGAAAACACAATCAATGCAATGCAACAACATGATGCATGAATATGACATGGCAAAATGAGTGTGTTTGAGCTAATGCAACTAGTAGCAGGTTAAAGGAAGTTGGTTTGAATCCAGGAGTCAAATTCAAACTCCATATGTGAAGGTTTAAATGCCATTTATATGATTTGTGCTAAACAGCAGATATAAGTTGTTCTAACATGCATGAAAATGGTACAGATGGATAGATTGGATTTTTCTGATAATTTTTCATATATAATTTATCCCATTTGGAGCTACGGTTGAATTTATATGAATTTTAGAAGTTTAATTATTTTCTGGAATTTCCTGTATAAGAATAATTCCAGTAATTGAATTAATGCGTCAGCACTGCGTCAGGATGACGTCAGCGGTCAACGGGGCTGGTCCAGGTCAAACTGACCTGTGGGCCCTACGAGGTAAGTTCCTTTCTTTTTATTAATTCATGTTTTCTATTATTTCTGTAACTTTAGGGCTTTATTAAAAATGTGAGGGCATTTCCAAAAATCATGAAACTAATCATGGCTACTGTTTGGAATATATCCAAGAGTAAACATTTTAGTTTATGATTATTTGAGCATTTAAAATATTTAATAGCATTTAAATGCCCAAATGCAAATACTATAAGATTTAATTCAGAAATCCAGAATGGCCTAGAAAAATGTGCATCATTTTGGGAGAGGTTCTAGACCAACCCAAAAATGATGAACTTTTGTGAAGGCATTCTGGGTTCATTGCAATGTTTTTTCAGTTGAACCTGGTATTTTCAGGGGGGTGCTGGGGTTTGTTGCTCCCCATTTCACGTTTAAGAGAAATTTAAACATGATGCAACACAAGACTAGCTAACCCAGAGCAGACCAGAACTAGGGATGTGACAACTCACCCCCACTAAACAAGAATCTCGTCCCGAGATTCAAGCATAGGGTAAGATGAAGGGGGACGCAAACTAACACAATCTTCACGATCCAGGTTGCACTTCATAAGGGCGTTAATTCGATCACCATCTTTGTCTCGTTGTCTTGCTCTGAGAACTCCAACTAACATGACAATGAGAGGAAAGGGAAACTCTAAAAGAATCGATCTTCTCGGAGATCAAGCAACTCAGGATCAACTCATGGAGTAAGACATATCACATCTCTCGAGCTGGGACACAAAACACACATCCAAAGGGATGGGGTGAAACAGATGAAGAGGGTTCACTAGGTAGACAACAATTCCATACCTAAGAGGGTGGTGGACGGTTGTCAACATAGCGAGGAGTTGAGTTGCCATGATACCTTAACGAGACACCTTAGGAAGGTGATTCGTAGAAATACCCCTTTAAGTGGCAAAAGAATTACCTTTGATTCAGAGATCATTGAAACTCTTTATACCAGCCTAAGGCAATTCTCGAGCGATCGTTTGGAGTGGTTCGGTAGAATGGCATACTCGGACTAGTATGGATGATGTGGATTACCTTGTTGAGATCAACACAAAGGATGATTTTAGTAATTGGGGAAAATCTCAACAGTAGAGAGTGAGTCCACTGTTTGAAAAGTTATAGCATAATCGAGGAAACTGAGAGCAATCCCAGTTAGTGCCGATGATAATACCTAGCGCTTGTGCGTGCTCTCAAGAACTTGATCACTTCCATATTCATCAAGTTATTACCAATATCCATGTCAAGGATCCTGGCAACACAACCTACTACCATGATGAATGCTGGTAGAAGATGCAGATGCAAAGGAAGATAACACCTTCTCTAATTTCACCTTAGCGAGGCCAAGGGATCAAAATCCGGATGATCGACCGAGAGACATTTAGCACTCCGCTTCTAATGTTCTCCTTGATGTGCTAGCACAACCCATTTAAAGATATGGTTTGATAACTAGAACATCAAGTAAAAGGTCGGACTTCGGGAGCACAAGAATCCATAAGGAGTAACTTATTGGAGTAAATCCTACGAAATCCTTATGGGGAGGTGACCAACTTCCTCAATCAAGTTACTACAATAATAGGTCTTCCGGCTGGGTGTGTTGGCCACGACATCCACTTTACCGGGTTACAAAGAGACCAATATTATAATTCTTGGGAAACGTTCCAACCATCATATCTGCCTGAGATTTAGATCTGGTTGGTGTCAGAATAATCTAGACTCATCGAGTCTAGAAAGTAAAATGAAAGTTTGCAACACAAATCGACGAGATGATGTTGCGAGATTCTCAGGAAATGAACTACGATAGCAAGCTCCAAAACATGAGTTGTTTCTGCTACATACATGTGAACACGCTGTCCAAGACAAGCATGACCACGTAGAAGTCTTACAATAAACACTACCGAGTTCTGGTTGGGAACCATCATCGAGGATATTGGAGTCTTGTGCATGATCTAGTATTAGCACAACAAGCTCCTTTTCCTCGAGCAAATCAATCAGTGGCTTGGTGTGCTAGGAAACCCATATAGAATGGAGGTGGCCAACCTACCAAACCATAGAGTACTTCACACATGTGCATGACCAACTTGGGACGATTCCATAAAAGCAAAAACAATCTCTCTCAGATCCACGGCGGCAACTTACATCAAGTACACGTGAATTAGAGGAAGTATCTTCTTCCATCCAAGCACAAGCTTCATGAACGGAACACGAAGGCATTGCTTACAAAGTTTCCAACACTAGGTTGATGTTCAACATGAATCATGGAGGAGACAAAATGCTGCTGATGGGCTCAACAACAATTCATCCAGGTTTCCATATTAGTGGAATTCCACAATTATGTGAACAAGGTGATATCATTGGTCAGAACCGAAGGATATAATGGTGTATGCTCAAGGAACAACCATGAATAAGACAACATTACGAATATCGTTGGTTCTGATTTGATTTGACGATAGCCCATACTCAATCAATGGTTTGGGTAAGATAATAGATCCAACAATTGATCACAAGGACCAATTGATGAAGATATCATCTTTCTTCAACACACACACACAGGGAAAGATATCCCTTAACATGAACTAAGTCAGACAAGCTTTTATCTTCCAACTCCCCAAGTTGTTGTTTAGCTTGACCAACTAGCTCAGGGGTATCCCACACAGATTCTTGGAGAAGGGGTGGTTTACAAGAAACCAACTTGATCACGAGCTCAACATAGCGGTCAGGTGACAACCTGGTAATACTTCCAAGAAGATATACAGAAAATCATGAACCACCAATATGTCACTAGGCTCGAGAACAATCTTGCTTTTCAGGGTAAGACGATATGATCAAATAAGCAAGGGATTGGCACAATCCTAACTCATTGATCGAAGAGTGCATCGGAGTTAAGGACTAGGTAGCACAATCTATCTTAGAATGATGATTCAAGAACCAACACACTAAGAATAAAATTATTGTCCTTTAACTACCAAGCAACGGGGTGGCTAGAAGTATTGATTTCACACATCACGGTTCACCTGTCGGCATTCCGGTTGCAACAACACGGAAGCTGAGAAATGAATAATGAGGGCGAGAAGTATCACTGTATCAAGAGTTCATAGAATGGTGTGCAATTCCCATGATAATCTTGATATAAAGATGGTAATACTCCAAGGTAGAACATAACAAGAGCTAGATTAGCATTTTGATCTGCAGAACACAACTGCTTTGACCCAATCCTGGATATGGAAGAGGTACTGGAGTTTGTTTCTCCTAGTCATTCCGGATAGAATGGTTTGACGGACCACAAGGGTAATAAGCATCGATGAACGAATGCATACATACGCTTGACTATCAATTGATAGATGAAGGTCAGAAGACAACTAAAGAGAGGGACAACTCTAAGGAACATATATCTTTCTGAGTTGTGGATGCATAGATTAGTATGTCGAGCAAAACTCAACATTTCTTCCGGATAACCCATGCAGAAAGGTAGAACTGGCAGAGTCACAACATAGAATCGAGAACTCATCAAGAGCTCTGGTTGTGATCTTTTGGTTCAAAGAACTTCTGCCATAAACGATTCATAGTATTTGGAAGAAGGAAATACCACGGACCTCAAGGACTAACACAAAGGTTACTAATAACCTAAGGGAGCTAGCAATTACTGTCAACATGAAGTAAGTAGGGTGAATCTCGGGTTCAAAATCCAGAAGTGGAATGCCTACTAACTAAGTGGCATCACGGGATGCATTCGGGAATGATGGCCAGAATCACCACACTGGGAACACAAATCATGGCTAGACTACTAGATGATACTCTAGACACCTAGGGTCATAATAATAGCTCCAACATATATGTCAAGGCAACATAGTACCTCAACTCACCGTTTAGTGTGGTTAACCTGGCCAGAAAGGTCATCGAAAACAAAGGGAAAGGATTTTGCAATTGCATCAGATTATTTAGAAACCTGGGATGACTCGGACAGCATAATGGCTGTAAATGCTCAAAAAAAGGATTTGAGACATTCACACAAGGATTTGCATAGTCACTCAACAACATCATATCAAGGTTCTAGTTCAATTGATAACATACCAAAGTAGTAGAAACTGAACTGAGGCCTGGAACCAACAATCCTAAGAATCTACGGATTAGTAACACGTGATCCTGATAGAAAGAAGAGAAAGCCTAGTTTCTTAACCCCGTAGGAAAGATATGATGACTCGGATCAGAAGGCATAAGGTATAAGGAGTAAGAAGAGCCTTACGTTCCATCCCACAATCAATTCCCTTATATAACTAAAGAATTTCTAGACACAACTTCGACTAGTTTGGCTTGGTAATCCTACAGGCAGTCAAGCTCTGATACCAAAGCTGTCATGACCCCGACTCAATGGCACACCAATCTAGCATGTAGCACCTCATATCACTTTGCGGCCTCACGCACGGTATTCCCACGGGTGTCTCCTTACCAGGCCCGGGACCGTTTGCGCCTTTTGGCTCACGTATATGATAGTGTTGCTAGCATCCATATGACAAGGAGCCCGGGCTGGCATGGCTAGTCGTGAACCCAAAGTGGCACTAACTTACAGGGACAGGCACTGATGACCCAGCAACGAACGTGTCGGTCATCAGCGAGTGAATACGGGCTGTAGCAACTGGGCTAGGAGAACTCCGGTAAACCGGGCTGTAGCAGGCTAACAGGACTGCGATAGACACCGCGTGACATTTCCCCGAAGGGATAGACACAGGAACAAAGAAGGACACATGCCGGCCAGCCTAAGTGTTCCGGAGCAGTAGCAAGCTACCAGGGCTCAGTGGAAGCACTAGGAGACATTTCCCGGTAAGAGAGGCTACCAAGGATAAACAACTAGATAGTCAGATCCCACACATACAAAGAATTTCAATAACATACACACAATATGCTCGATATGTGCAAATACAACATGGCATCACAACATAACTCTAGAACACAAAGTATTTATTCAGTAGGCTCCGAGGAGCGAGATATTACAAACACGGGTCTCATGACCCAACATTCAGAGCAAACAAGTCAAGCACAAGCGGAAGCTTAACATGTCTGAGTACAGACATCTGCAAAAGAAAAAGGCTGAGAAGCCTGACTGTCTACCAGATCTTGCCGAGGGCACAAGATCGTAGCTGAGGTAACAAGCTAAACGTCGAAGTCCACGTGGAACTACTAGCGAGACTGAAGTCTCTCTGCAAAAACATAAATTAAGCAACGTTAGTACAAATGTACCTAGCAAGACTTACATCAGAACTAACTACATATGCATCATTATCAACAAAGGGGATGGTGGGGTTTAACTGCAGCAAGCCAGCTTTGACTCGGTGGCTATCCTGAACTATGACTGCAAGTAACTCTTTTGAGGTGGCGCACACGAGTCCACATATTCACCATATCAATACACCACTATGGATCCGCTCCCGTCTCCCTACGAGAACGCCATCCATAACACTCATGCTTATCTTGCGTATTTTAGAGTATCCACTTTCACTTGCCTATGAACTGTACAAGCAACCCAGAAGTCCTTTACTGTAGACACGGCTATTCGAATAGATCATATTAACCCTGCAGGGGTGTACTTCTTCACACACGCTCTCACCACTTATCGCCGTTTAAACAACATGTACTCGGCAACCTTCAAGCGGAAGCCCAGCGAGGGAGTCGGCCATGACCTGACTAACCACACAAGTCTCTCGTCCAGGTTTATCGCCTATTCAGGTTCCATCCGCAAGGAGATCTAGCCGGGGTGTCGCTCACGGCCCCAAACGATGTGTGCAGGGTTGCCAAGTCCACTATCCGGGTGCCACTTGGTACACCGGGCCACTGTGCCTAGTCTGTCCCAAGCCCACCTGTACCGGGTGCCACTTGGTAGACTACTAGCACTACCTACAAACACCAGAAACTAGTTGCAACTCCTAGACAGAGATCAAGTTGATTAATAAGCCGAGAGGGGCCGAGTTACCGGAACCCAATGTGTGGTAGTACCTGTTCATGGATCACAAACACATAACTCAGTTCCTAAGGACAGTTTCAATGAGACAACCCACCATGTACTCCTACATGGCCTCTCACCACTAACTTTACCAAATCGTGTTCACACACTTAGCTCACACACAGTAGGACATGTTCACACACCTCCAATTCATCCCTGATGAATCAGACCTGACACAACTCTAAGCAATAGCAGGCATGACAAACAAGCATGAATGAGTAGGCACATCAGGGCTCAAACAACTCCTACTCATGCTAGTGGGTTTCATCTATTTACTGTGGCAATGACAGGTCATGCAGAGGATAAGGGGTTCAGCTACCGCAGCAAGTAACAAATATGTCGTTGTTGTCCTAATGCAGTAAAAGAGAGCAGGAGCGAGAGAGTGGGATTGTATCGGAATGAACAAGGGGGTTTTGCTTGCCTGGCACTTCTGAAGATAAAATAGTTCTTCATTGGTGTCATCGAACTCATCGTCGGAACCAAGTCTATCGAGAGGGGACAAATACCGGCACCACAGAGAAAACAC
Source organism: Triticum aestivum (assembly GCF_018294505.1). Lineage (NCBI taxonomy): Eukaryota > Viridiplantae > Streptophyta > Magnoliopsida > Poales > Poaceae > Triticum > Triticum aestivum. Next base: position 401,610,373 of record NC_057804.1, on the reverse strand, counting down.
AATCAATGCAATGCAACAACATGATGCATGAATATGACATGGCAAAATGAGTGTGTTTGAGCTAATGCAACTAGTAGCAGGTTAAAGGAAGTTGGTTTGAATCCAGGAGTCAAATTCAAACTCCATATGTGAAGGTTTAAATGCCATTTATATGATTTGTGCTAAACAGCAGATATAAGTTGTTCTAACATGCATGAAAATGGTACAGATGGATAGATTGGATTTTTCTGATAATTTTTCATATATAATTTATCTCATTTGGAGCTACGGTTGAATTTATATGAATTTTAGAAGTTTTAGTTATTTTCTGGAATTTCCTGTATAAGAATAATTCCAGTAATTGAATTAATGCATCAGCACTGCGTCTGGGTGACGTCAGCGGTCAACGGGGCTGGTCCAGGTCAAACTGAACTGTGGGCCCTGCGAGGTAAGTTCCTTTCTTTTTATTAATTCATGTTTTCTATTATTTCTGTAACTTCAGGGCTTTATTAAAAATGTCAGGGCATTTCCAAAAATCATGAAACTAATCATGACTACTGTTTGGAATATATCCAAGAGTAAACATTTTAGTTTATGATTATTTGAGCATTTAAAATATCTAATAGCATTTAAATGCCCAAATGCAAATACTATAAGATTTAATTCAGAAATCCAGAATGGCCTAGAAAAATGTGCATCATTTTGGGAGAGGTTCTAGACCAACCCAAAAATGATGAACTTTTGTGAAGGCATTCTGGGTTCATTGAAATGTTTTTTCAGTTGAACCTGGTATTTTCAGGGGGGGTGCTGGGGTTTGTTGCTCCCCATTTCACGTTTAAGAGAAATTTAAACATGATGCAAGACAAGACTAGCTAACCCAGAGCAGACAAGAACTAGGGATGTGACAGCGGTGAACCTCCGGGCCGTCTGGTCGACCCGGTGCCAGGTGGAAATAATAACAAGGCACACTCATGGGCATAAGACTTATCATATAGATAAAAGGAGGGCAGTCCTCGAGTTCGTCTCGGGGGACCCAGAGTCTTTGTACATAATACAAAAAGGTAGCGTGATACATACCGCTTTCAACTGTAAAATCTCCGGAGGAGGTTTGCATTCCACAGCCTCTCCGTCTCCTTGCCTGAATCATCTCTTTTGCATGCTCTGGGCTTCTGAGCGACGATCAGATAGTAGGAGTAGTTGCCCAGCACCTTACTGATGATGAAGGGGCCTTCCCAAGGTGCCGAGAGCTTGTGCTGGCCGGCTGTTCACTGGATCAGCCGGAGCACAAGGTCTCCCTCTTGGAAGGATCTTGGCTTCACCTTGCGGTTGTAGTATCGATGCAAACTCTGCTGGTAGATGGTGGACCGGCTGAGTGCCAACAGCCGGCCCTCTTCCAGCAGGTCGACGCCGCCTTCTCGCGCCTCCTTGGCATTCACCTCGGTGTACATGGTGACTCGCGGGGAGTCAAACTCTATATCTGTCGGGATGACGGCTTCAGCACCGTAGATGAAGAAGAAGGGCGTGAAGCCGGTCGACTTGTTCGGAGTTGTGTGCAGGCTCCAGAGGACGGCCGATAGCTCATCGAGCCAGGAGCCGGCCGAATGCTCAAGAGGCTCGACCAGTCGGGGCTTGATGCCAGACAAGATGAGGCCATTTGCTCGCTCAACCTGGCCGTGTGACTGTGGGTGGGCAATGAATGCTAATTCTAGTCGGATGCCCTACATCGCGCAGAAACGCGCCAAGGCTCCTTTGGCAAAGTTTGTGCCATTGTCAGTGATGATGCTATGCAGTATGCCGTACCGAGTGGTGATATCGACGATGAAAGTCACGGCAGCCGGCCCATTCAGTTTCTTGATTGGCTTGGCCTCTATCCACTTGGTGAACTTGTCCACAGCGACAAGCAGATGAGTCAGGCCGCCATGAGCTGTCTTTAATGGCCCCACCATATCTAAACCCCAAACAGCAAAGGGCCAAGCATTGGGAATAGTCTTGAGTGCAGAAGCTGGCAAGTGCGGCTTGGAGCGGAATCTTTGGCACCCCTGGCACTTCTGGACCAACTCTTTGGCCTCTTCTAGAGCAGTCGGCCAGAAGAAACCATGGGGAAAGGCTTTGGCCAGGAGTGCCCTTGAGGCCGCGTGGTGACCACATTCGCCCTGGTGAATATCTCTAAGGATTGCTTGGCCCTAGTCCGGCTCCACACAGCGCTAGTACACACCAGTGACACTGCGCTGAACCAGCTTCTTGTTGACTATGGTATATGCTGCTGCCCACCGTTGCACTTGTCGGGCCAGGGTCTCGTCAGCTGGCAGCTCTTTGTTCACTAGGAATTTGAGGATGGGTTGAGCCCATGATGGTGCTGCTATCTCTCCGACTGCTACAACGACAACTTGTATGAGGGCGGTTGGGCTGGGAGGCGGCGGGTTGGAGTCGGCTGCCACCTGCTGTCTTGAAGAAGTCCCCGGGCTGACTGCTGTAGTCCCTGGGCCAGGTTCAGGAATTCTCGGGCCGGGTGCGATGGCTGCAGTCCCTGGGTCGCCTGCCGAAGTCCCCGCACCGGCTTCTGGTATCCTCAAGTCGGATCCGACTGCTTCAGGAGGGGCCGGCACGAAGATGGAGTCGGCCTCTGGAGATGGCTTGACAGACGGCTTGAAGAGGCGCTGCAAGGCGATGCCGGCTGGTATTGCCTGTCGAGTGGAGTCGATCCGTGCCAAGGCATCTGCTTGCTCATTATCATTTCTTGGCACGTGGAGGAACTCGCACCCATCAAAGTATCCACTGAGTTGCTGCATGAGGAAGTGGTAGCTTGCCGTATTCACATCCTTGGCGTCCCAGTCGCCTCATGACTGCTGGACCACCAAGTCAGCGTCACCATAGCACAGGATCCGGTGAATGCCGAGGTCCTTGGCAAGCCGGAGTCCGTGTATGAGTGCCTCATATTCTGCTACGTTGTTGGAGGCGGCAAAATGGAATTGCAACACATATTTGAGCTTGTCGCCTTGGGAGAGGTGAGGAAGATGCCGACTCCTAGACCGGTGCGCATTTTGGAACCATCAAAATGCATCTGCCAATGGGTGGAGTCTGGTGCTGGTGGCAAGTACTGGGTCTCGACCTAGTCGACGAGGAAGTCATCCAACACTTGTGACTTGATGGCAGTGCGAGGCTGGTAGTAGATGGTGTAAGGGGCCGACCAATAGCCCACTTGGCCACTCAGCCAGAAGCATCCGGGCTTCCAATGATCTCAGCAAGCGGAGCAGTGCAGACGACTGTTATTGGGTGCTCTTGAAAGTAAGGCTTCAGCTTCTTGGCGGCAAAGTGCACACCATAGCACATCTTCTGATAATGTGGGTAGTTTTGCTTGGAGGCTGACAGCACTTCACTCAAGTAATATACCGGTCTCTAGACCGGCAATGCTCTGCCCTCCTCCTTGCGCTCTACCACAATGACTGTGCTGACAACCCAACTGGTGGCACCGATGTAGAGGAGCATGGGATCCTTCTCGGTTGGAGCTTCCAGGATAGGCGGGGTTGTCAACATCTTCTTGAGCTGGGAAAAGGCTTCGTCCGCCTTGTCGTTCCACTCAAAAAAGGTGGTCTTCTTCATAAGTTGGTACAGGTGAAGAGCCTTCTCGCCCAGCCGACTGATGAAACGGCTAATTGATGCCAGGCAGTCGGTGAATTTCGGCACTGTCAGATTTCGGGTTCCGCCAGACCCTTGAGGTTCAAACACTGGGGTGCACGCGGAGATCACACCCCCAGCCTACTCATGTCTCACCGCCTTGCTAGGATCTAAACTACACGAAGAACAACACAAAGGGCACAAGGTTTATACTGGTTCGGGCCACCATTGTGGTGTAATACCCTACTCCAGTGTGTGGTGTGGTGGATTGCCTCTGGGCTGATGAACAATACAAGGGAAGAATAGCCTCGCGAGGGTCTGTTCCTATGGTGGTGTCATCCCTTTGGAGGGGTCGATTCAAGATGCCTATGGATCAGTTGCCTCTACCCTGGGGGTGGCTAGTACTATTTATAGGCGGAGGCCCTAGGCCTCTTCCCAAATATTGAGCGGGAAGGGCGCCAACTATTGGCCATTTTGAAGGGGAACATCTAGTACACTTATCCTGACTAAAGTTGGTCCTCGCCTGCCAAAGACCCTCACAATGACGCTGGCTTGGGCTCCACGATGGCCTCTGTTCTACCGTCCTGCTGGTCTTGGTCCTGTTGCACCGAAATGGTTGCCTTTGCTTGATACCCTTGCCTGCATTTGCCCCCTTTGCACCAAAGGGGAAACAAGGACTCTGCGCAGGCCGGCGCCCGCCTGGCCTTGGTCATCATGGCTTGCATCACGGGCACCTCGTGAGGTACTCCGCCTTGATCTCTCCGCCTCATCGCGAGCCAGCCTGACGAGGCCATGCCTGAGGAAGCCTCCTGTCGCCCTTCCCCGCAAGGCTTGGCCCCTCGTGAGGGTCTTGAGCATGTGTTGATGTAGATGGGCCGTGTTGGGCCACTCCTTGAGCCACGCCGCAGGCCGCAGGCAGGCAAGTCTGGGTACCCCCGTTCCCAGAACACCGACATGCACGTCCAACAGTCGGTTGGGCACCTCCATCTTCTCAATGGCTTTGATCTTCACCGGGTTGCACTCTATGCCGCGCTCTGAAACCAGAAAGCCAAGAAGCTGGCCGGCTGGTATTCCAAAGACACATTTCTCCGACTTGAGGTTGATCTGGAATCGGCGCAAGTTCTCAAAGGTTTCCTTGAGGTCTTCTAGCAGCGTGCCATGCTTCTCCGTCTTCACCACCACATCATCCACATAGACATGGGCATTTCTGCCGAGTTGCTTGAGGAGACACTTCTGCATGCAACACTGACTGTGTTTCGCAAGCCGAACATCATGGTCAGGTAGCAGAAGGCTCCGAATGGCGTGATGAAGGCGGTCTTCAGCCTGTCGGCCGGGTTCAGCTTTATCTGATGGTACCCTGAGTATGCATCCAAAAAACTCAACAGCTCGCATCCGGCTGTGGAGTCTATCACTTGGTCAATTCTTGGCATGGCAAAGGGGTCTTTGGGGCAAGCTTTGTTGAGTCTAGTATAGTCAATACACATGCACCACTGCTTATTCTTCTTCAATACTAGGACTGGGTTGGCCAGCCACTCTAGAAAGAACACTTCCATGATGAATACAGCTGCTAGGAGCCGGGCTATCTCTTCTCCGACAAGTCTTCTCTTCTCTTCCGACAGGCGGTGCAAGGGCTGCTTGACCGGCTTGGCGTCAGGTCGGACATGTAACTTGTGCTCGGCGAAATCCGTCAGAACACCCGGCATGTCTTTGGGAGACCATGCGAAGATGCCCCGATTCTCATGGAGGAAATCGACGAGCTCACTTTCCTATTTGCTGTCAAGGTTTGCACCTATGACAGTGTGCCTCTCCAGGTGCTCCGGGTCCAAGGGTATCTTTTTTGTTTCCTTGGCCGGCTTGAACGAGCCCTCAACCCCTGACTCCTTGGGGATGGGTGACATTTCTGGCTTCTTGCCTCCCAACGCCACCACCCGGTCCAGGAGTCGCTTCTCAGCTGCAATCACGAGGGACTCGGCCAGCCGGCTGCTATCTGTGGCGCAAGCGACCGACTTCTTGTAGTCTCTGACTACGGTCAGGATCCCCTTGGTACTCGGCATCTTCATCTTGAGGAAAGCATAGTGGGGGACTGCCATGAACTTGGCCAGAGCAGGCCGGCCAAGCAGTGCATGGTAGGGGCTTTCGAGGTCCACCACTTCAAACCAGACTGGCTCACAGCGGAAATGATTCTTGTCTCCGAAGAGAACATCAATTTGCGTCTTGACGATTGGTGAGCAGGAAAGGCTAGGGACTATGCCATGGAATACAGTCCGACTGGGGATGAGCTGCTTCTGCTTGATTCCCAACTTCTCCATTGTGTCATGGTACATGATATTGATGCTGCTGCCGCCATCTATCAAGACTCTGGAGAGACGTGCTGCCCGCCTCTTTGTTGCAAAGGTAGCATCTAAGACCAGGGCGTACGAACCTGGGGAAGGCATCACTTCCGGGTGGTCGGCCCTGCTCCAACTGATAGGCTTCTCGGACCAATGCATGAATTCAGGAGTACTGGAGGCCAGTGCTTGCACTTCTTGTTGTTGCTGCCGTCTGCTGCGTCTGTCATCGGCCACACTGGTGAACACAACATAAGCTCCGTGCTCCTCTGGATACTCGTCTTGTATGGCACCGACTGGCCGGGCCACCGGCTGCTGGGGCTGAGGAGGCGGCGGTCCGGCAGGCAGACCAGGCAGGAGTCCATCTCCCTTGGCGATTCTGGTGAGCCAGTGACACTTCCGAGTGGTGTGCTTGGACGGCTTCGCGCCGCTATGGAACTTGCAGGGTGCATCTAAGGTCTGCTCATAAGAGAAGGCGGGCAACCAATTGGACTTGCTGCCGTTCTAACGCTTAGGTGCCGGCTGTCCTTCCGGCTGCTGATCCTCGACTGTCGCCACCTGCCGGCTGGTGGAGGCCGGCTGAGTGGCCTTCCGCTTGTTGTCTCCTGGATGCTGACGCCGACTGGTGTCACCAGCCAGAGTCCAAGGGGCCTGTGGTGCCACCTTGCTGGATGCATCAACTAAGATTTCCGCCTTCATGGAAGAGTCGGCCGTGGCGTGTTTGTCGGCGATGATCAGCAGCTCGTCCAGCGTCGCAGGCTCGTCGCAGAGGAGTCGATGCTTGATGAGGGTGCCCTCTCGGCCCCTGGCGGTGAAGTACTCAATTGCCTGCACCTCGTGCACGCCCTCGCAGGAGTTGCGCAGCTCGGCCCAGCGCGTGAGGTAGTCGTGAGTTGATTATGTGGGCCCTTGGACGCACAAAGAGAGCTGTCGGGGCTTGGGAGGCTGCTTGTACATGCTGGTGAAGTTGCGGATGAAGGCCTCGGTGAAATCAACCCAACTGTTGATGCTGCGGGGCTTCAGGTTGTTGAGCCACGTTCGGGCTGTACCCTGGAGAGTGGGACGTACTTCACGGCAACGCGCTTGTTGTCGTTTGCTATGCTGACGGCAGTCGAGTAGTCGACCAGCTAATCCTCTAGCTTCACGGAGCCAGTGTACTTGGGCGTATCTCGCGGGAGGGTGAACCCTTTGGGAAAGGTTTCATCCCATATTCGTGGGCCAAAACAGGGCGGGCCCAGTGCGTCTTCTTCTTCTAGCGCCAGGGATCAGTTGAGGTGGTCGATCCAATGGCGGGCGTCGTTCTCTCCGACTCCCTCTCGGCGGCCAAGGCAGTCGCCGAGTGTCGGGTGCATGACAGGCGGTGGAGTGGGATGTCTTGCCCCACGAGGTGGAGGAGGCGGAGGATCGCCTCGTTGCTCCATCGCTCGAGGGCGGCCGTCTTCATCACGATCGATTGAAAGGCTAGTCCGGCTTCGGCTAGCCGACGCCTCGTCACCTCGTCTTCCGCGGGCACCGCCAGTCGGTGTCCGGGATGTCGCGCCGTGATCTTGGCGATGGGGCGGCTCTTCATTCCGAGGGGAGGGCTCTTCAGCACGGCAGACGGCTTCGTGCAACACGGCAGCCGCGTCAAGGAGTGCTAGAGTCGCTCCGTCATGTGGTGACGCTCATCGCCCTCGTACTTGTCTAGTTCGTCCGTCACCGCCTGGGCGGCCTGGATGTTCTCTGCAGGCGTGGTGTAGACGGGGCGTTCTGCCCCGAACATGCTGGCGATGGTCCCGCCACGCTGTCGGATAGGGCCAATGCGGTTGGGCCCCCCATGGGCCGGCGTGCCTACGACTGCTCTGTCCATGTCACGCCGATAGGCATCCGAGAGGCGTCGCATGCTGGCGAGTCGGCCAGTGCTCTCGAGGAGCTGGACACGGCGTGCCTCCAGCGTCTCAGCGTCCGCGTCTTCTGGGATGGGCGCCGTTAGGTCTCGCAACGCTGCATCGAGTGGGTCTCGAGCATCTCCAGCCGAGCGCTCGCCACTGTTGATGACAAGCACCTCCCTGACGGTGCTCCTGCCGCTGTGCTCGCGAGGAGGCGGCTCATCGTAGATCACCATGTTGGTGGGGAATGCGTCAAGCAACGCCATGTCGGAGTCGATGATCATCGGGTCGGTGGAGCCGACAGACTCCAGGTCCACAGCAGGCTCGCTGGTGACGTGAAGCTGGTTGAGGAGGCTGACGAGGCGGCTCTCAGGGCAGCCGGTGCCCGTGTCGGAGGCCGGCTCGTCAGAGAGGTGAATCTCACCAACGAGGTCGGCGAGGCAGCTCGCCGCGCAGGCGATCTCCGTGCCATGCAGGGCGTCAAGGCTGACTCCGTCGGGCGTGCTGGGCTGGCTTCGCTCGCCAGGAAGGAACAAGGTTCCCGTCTAGAGCAGATCTCCGGGAGACGGTGCACCTCGCCCCATGGTGGGCGCCAAATGTCGGGGGTTGGGTGCGACATATGCCAGTGGGTGGCTTATCATGGTGGGAGCGAGTAGAACGTCCCCGATGCCTGGAAGTGGGATGAGGCGTAGACACGAACGCCAGCGTACTTTACCTAGGTTCGGGGCTCTCCTAGGAGATAACACCCCTAGTCCTGCTCTGCGGGGTCTCCGCATGATCACTAAAGGCTCAAGTGATACAAAGTTGCTCCTTGAGTTGTGTGCTAGAGGAATGGGAAGGCAAGGCTAGCCCTCTCCTGCTCTATGGATGTGGCTAGGTCTAATGGGGTGGGAACCCTTTGCATGGGTGCCCTGGGGGGTTTATATAAGCCTACCCCCAGGGTTACAATGGTAATCTGGCCGGCTGCTGGGCCTGGCTGTCAGTGTCTCCGACCCCCGGCTTCTCCGCCAACTACTGGGGCCTGCCGCCTGGCAGGCCCCGCCGACTGGGCTGGTACGGAGCCGACAGGGCGCTCCCGCCGCCAGTGGGTCTGGTTGGTGGCTGCTCACTGTAGCCATGCTGCTAACGACGATGGCTCGGTCAGCTCAGCGTGGCTACAGTCCCGCCGCCTGGTGGGAGATCACTGTAGCCACACCTGGTCTCATAAGGTTAGTGGCATAATTGCTTCGAGGGAGGGGACGGCCGCCTGCTGGAGGCCGGCCCTCCCCTGGTCCGATTGGTTCGGCGCCCGCCGTCTTCTGGGATGTCACTGCACGGTAGGGCTCGCAGCCCGCGGGCCGTACTGACAGGCCGTCGTGGGGAACAGGGCTCCGCCTGCCCAGAGTGACGTCAAGGGAAGGGGGCAATAGTGCCACGCCATGCGGAGATCTCCACCCATACGGGACACTGTGGCCATGCTAAACCCAAGATTTGGGGGTGAGGGCTTCACTGTAGCCACGCCCCATCTTGTCCTCTTGATGGGGGCACAAACTCTAAGGGCGCGAGGTGGCCGCCTGCTCGATGCCGTCTTCTCTAGAGGCCGGTTGGCTGGAGCTGGCCTCTCGTGGTGCCGTCTCCTGGTGGCCGCCCTCTGGTGGCCGGCCGTTGAGCTAGCCGGTCCCCAGAGGGCGGAGCTTCAGCTTGGGGCATAGCAAGGCGAAGCTGGCCCAAAGTCTTGATAAATCTTGGGACTCGGGTGAGGCTACCCGTGGCCCATTACTCAAACAATCACGATGAACAAGGTGCATAGGATAGAACTTCTGGTGAAATTCCAACTTCAGTCGCTTATAATTCCAAGATCTTGTATCATCACATAGCCTATACCATGTCAATGCATCTCCCTTCAAAGATAAAGGGAAGACCTTCCTTTTGACAACATCATCGGGAATACCTACAACCTTAAATAATCCGCAAATTTCATCCACAAAGATAAGGTGTAAATCGGGATGCATTGTTCCATCTCCTGCAAATGGATTAGCTAGCAGTTTCTCTATCATACCCGAAGGAATCTCAAAGTAAATATTTTTATAAAGTTCACTTGGTTGAGGAGCAACTCTTTGCTCTTCTGGTCAGGGTGAAGATACCCCAAACAAGCCCCTCAAAGGATTAGTTTCCATATTGACAAGTAACAGAAAATTTCAGCACACTATATTAATGTTTCCTTACCAAGTTCCACTCACCAAAAGCGCTACACTCCCCGGCAACGGCGCCAGAAAAGAGTCTTGATGACCCACAAGTGTAGGGGATCTATCATAGTCCTTTCGATAAGTAAGAGTGTCAAACCCAACGAGGAGCAGGAGGAAATGATAAGCGGTTTTCGGTAAGGTTTTCTCTGCAAGCACTGAAATTGTAGGTAATAGATAGTTTTGTGATAAGATAAATAGTAACGAGTAACAAGCAAATAATTTAAATAAAGTGCAGGAAGGTGGCTCAATCCTTTATGTAGCAAAGGATAATCCTGGACAATTTCTAATAATGAGAAAGGTGCTCCCGAGGACACATGGGATTAGCGTCAAGCTAGTTTTCATCACGCTCATATGATTCGCGTTCAGTACTTTGATAATTTGATATGTGGGTGGACCGGTACTTGGGTACTGCCCTTACTTGTACAAGCATCCCACTTATGATTAACCCCTATTACAAGCGTCCGCAACTACAAAATAAGTATTAAGGTAAACCTAACCACATCATTAAACATATGGATCCATATCAGCCCCTAACGAAGCAACGCATAAACTAGGGTTTAAGATTCTGTCACTCTAGCAACCCATCATCTACTTATTACTTCCCCATGCCTTCCTCTAGGCCCAAATAATGGTGAAGTGTCATGTAGTCGACATTCACATAACACCACTATAGGAAAAGACAACATACATCTCATCAAAATATCAAACGAATACCAAATTCACATGACTATTAATAGCAAGACTTCACCCATGTCCCCAGGAACAAACGTAACTACTCACAAAGCATATTCATGTTCATAATCAGAGGAGTAATAATATGCATAAAGGATCTGAACATATGATCTTCCACCAAGTAAACCAATTAGCATCAACTACAAGGAGTAATCAACACTACTAGCAACCACAGGTACCAATTTGTGGTTTTGATACAAGATTGGATACAAGAGATGAACTAGGGTTTTGAGAGGAGATGGTGATGGTGAAGATGTTGATGGAGATTGACCCCCTCCTGATGAGAGGCTCGTTGGTGATGACGATGGTGATGATTTCCCCCTCCCGGAGGGAAGTGTCCCCGGCAGAACAGCTCCGCCAGAGCCCTAGATTGGTTCCTCCAAGGTTTCGCCTCGTGCCGGCGGAGTTTCGTCCCGTAAGCTTGCCCATGATTTTTCCAGGGTAAAAGCTCTCATATACCAGAAGATGGACACCGGAGGCCCACTAGGGGGCCCGGGAGATAGGGGCGCGCCCAGTAGGGGGGGGTGCCCTCCACTCTCCAGGACAGGGTGTGGGCCCCTGGTGTATTTCTTTCTCTCAATAATTCTTATAAATTCCAAAAAGATGTTTCATGGAGCTTCAGGACTTTTGGAGCAGTGCAGAATAGGTTTCCAATGTTTGCTCCTTTTCCAGCCAGAATTCCAGCTACCGGCATTCCCCCTCTTCATGGTAAACCTTGTAAAATAAGAGAGAATAGCCATAAGTATTTGAGATATAATGTGTAATAACAGTCCATAATGCAATAAATATTGATATGAAAGCATGATGCAAAATGGACGTTTCATACGTGAAGTGACTAGTTCCTATTATGCTAGGATGAAGAAGCCCTGTCTATCTTCTCATCAGAAGGAGCAGTTGAAGAATGGTTACATTACTCCCCACAAGACCAAACTAACTTCAACTCAGAAGGACTGGCAAATCTCCATTTTTTGTTGTGATGCTCGAGTACAATGTTGTTCTAGGATTCTTTCTGGTGAGTTCCATTTTTCTAAAAGTGTGCTCTACATGGACCATGTAGGTGCTTGTTTAAACTGTCAATTCATAGTACAGTTTGCTTTATACTAATCACTTTTTTGTATTTGTGCAAACATGGGTCCTCAGCTTGATTTGAATGGGAACTGCACAAAATGTTCATGAATACATTGAATTATTCATTTCCACCATAAGAAAGGAGGTGCCAATAAGTTCAAGGCATTGCAACATATAAGTGCGAAATCATACAAGCTACCCGTGAATTTGGTTGATTTTGGTGGAACTGCATAAAAAGAACAGCTGGTTTATTTAGCACGAGGTGCCATGTCAATGTCCAAACTGATGGCAAACCATGTCCATTCCACAATCGTAGGCATTTGATATTTTGGAATGGGACGCCCTTTGCTGTCAGCAGCGTCAATCAATTTTTTTCTTTATTCTTCAGTTGTGAAGTAAATATTGCCTCTGACATGTGAGTCACTGAGATGCATAATCATCGATTGTTTTGAATGTTCTCTATGAATTGCCAGCCCTGTGTGTTTGATTGCAATGTACAGAAACGCTAAAAAGCTGCTAAAACTCTTTGTACTCCTTCTGTTCCTTTTTACTTTGCACATTGCGAAAGTGCATACTTTTTCGTATAAGATTGGTCAAAGTAGAGATACTTTGACTGCAGACAAAACTTGTATGCAGACTAGAAAGGACCGAGGGAGTACATGTGAAACTGCTGCAAACGAGGTGATCACCCTGGGAATAATGCTAGTACGTATTGTTTTGCATGTTCATCCAATGACAGTGATACAGGAATTCGAAGTAATCGAAATAAATTCATTCATACACGGTCGGATTTCATATAAACATGCTGGATTTCGTTACATTTCATACATTCTTCAACTAAAAAGGGGTGCGCTAGAGGTATAATTAATTAACCGAAGCTACCCACCTGTGTCCCGCTGAGCCGAACAGAAGCTTCAGTGACTTAAATGCAGGTGCAGTTGCATAACTAACATGTGGCCTGTTGGGCCCATGTGTCAGTCAGACAACTGCACCAGCAGTTAAGTAGAAGCAGCGTTCTTCTCCAGCACAGCTCTCCGACTCCACGTCACCGCCAAGAAGCTAACCAGCCGTCAGTGGTCAACCCGCCTAGCTTGGCTTCAACTGGAGGGTAGTAGCGGTGGCCTTACTTGGACCCGAGCGGCGGCGACCTCCGTGTTCTACTCTTCCTCGTTTTCTGTGTGGCGCGGCCTCGTTGGCAGCGGGGCGGGGCCTCGGTGGAGCCAGCGATGTCCTCTTCTTTCTGCCGGCAGGCGGCGCCGCGATGGAGCGGTGGAAGTCCTCCCCCATGTTGCCGGCAGGGTGGGGCCTCGGCTGAGCCGGTGATGTCCTCTGCCTCGTTGTTGGCGGGGCGGGGCCTCGGCGGAGCCGGCGGTGTCCTCTGCCTCGTTGTTGGCGCCGCGGGGCCTCGGCGGAGTAGGGCCTCGTCGACGCCAGCGGAGCTGGGACTCGTCGGAGCCGACATTGTCCTCTACCTCGTCCTCGGTCTCGCCAAACAGCGCGTCGCCCGCTTCATCGCCCTCTTTGTAGGCGGCAGTAGTCTCCGCCACCCGCATGCGATGCCGCCAGCGCTCGAGGCGGCCCTTGCGGGTGGAGCGGTACAAGTCGAGCAGCGCCTCCTTCCCCACCCGCTCCGCGGCGATCTGCTCCTCCCCCTGCAGGTGATCCTGGAGGAGATGGTGGTTGTAGGCGGCGTCGGGCTGCGCCACCCGGAACTGCTCCTCAAGTATCTGCCTCACCGTGTCCATATATTGGGCACGGGCCTCGACGATGGTCATGGTTCAATGCACCGGCGAGGATGGCACGGAGGAGGGGGTTGGCGCCGGATCATCGACTATCATGTTCTCCATTGGGATGTCATCGTCCTCTGGCTGCCTGCCGGCCAGCTGGTAGCCGACAATGGTTGCCATCTCCTTGTGGTCCATCGTCCGCCCGTCCCGAAGAGCTCTGGAGTGCGAGGAAGCCATGGTGGGCAGTAGTGGTGTGGACAAGACAAAGGGAACAGATGCGGATGACTGCGACTATGGCCGGTGCAACAGTTTATATAGCAATGGTGGGCGGCTGAGGGACGGACGTGTGGCGCTGGAATAGCCGCCTCGGCAACCGCATATCATTAATGTGGGTGGCAGATGGACGGACGGACGACACTTGTGTCGTTTGAAGGCGGAGCAATCACCTGCACCGGGAAGCGGGGCGGGCGGTGCTGACTGTTTCGGGCGGAAAGCACGCGCGGGCGAGGAGATGACTTTACTTGGGGAGGATGACAATGGGGACCCACCAGGGCCATAGCCTCACGTACGCAAGTGCCTCCTTATATATATATATATATATATATATATAACTATAATTTATTTTGCTTCCTCCTGGTTTCCTGACATCATGGTCCCACACCATTGTCAACCTATGTACTCCCTCCTTTCCGGTTTATAGGGCTTATCTCAAAACTTTAGTTTTTCCATTTTATAAGGCTCCATTTGGTTGTTTTATATCACATGTTTAGATTCCAAGGTGCATTAAATCATTGCATGCAAGTATTAAGAGAAAATTGAAAAATGCATGTACTTTATGCATGCATGCATTGCAATTAATGCATTAATAAACATAATTTTTTTGAGGATAACAAGAGCATTAATTAGGTGCTTTTGCAAAACTACAAAAAGTATTCCACCACTCGCCATCTACCTTGATTGGTGAGATTTTTGAATTGAGCACTATAAAAAAGGAGGGAGTAGTCAATAAACGAGAGAATTGCACAAGAAGCGGCCGACAACTGGGACCAAGCAGCTCGAGCAGTATTTGTGTTTTTGAGGTGTGAGCACTGCAGAGTTTTTCGATGTTTAGCCCAAATATTAAGTTTCTCCTATGAACAACAATGAAAACATTGCTGCATGTATTAACTGGGCGGGCTGTGGCCCGTCTAGCCCAGGCCAGATATCCAGCCCAGACATTAATTTTTTTAAAGCTGAAAATGGCTAGCCCAGCTATACCTTTTTTAGGAATACCCAGGCAAGGTCAAGTTGTTATTCTCTGCCCTGCTGGGCTGCAAATCTTTCCTAGGAGGGATGCATTAGGCTTAACAAGAAAATGGGCTTTAAGAAATAATAAATGGGATGTAATTATAAAAATTGGGCAGTAACTATAAAAAAATGCACCAAACACGTAATTACTTTATAAAATATTATTTTTGGATATTGAAAATTTTAATTTCATTAATTGTTGCGAGCACAATGTTTCGTTGGATTTTTACGTAATATAAATGTATATTGAAATTGTATTTAATCTCACAAGAAATTTTGGTATAAAAATATTTCGGATCCCATCAAAATGTGGGAAATTTTATTGAATTCTGTTTTGAACGGTTGGTTGAAATGGGCTGTACTTTTAACAAACTGTAAATGGGCTGTAGTAAATTCCATTAGAATTCAAAAATGGGCTGCACATTCTTACAAATCTCAAATGGGCTATAAGTTCTCTGCCACACACTTCTGGCCTTACTAAGTTGACGTGTCCCCTAAAAAAACAGAGTTGACGCATATGCAAGGCTTTGTCAACTTATAGTCAACACACGGTTCTATCAACAGGGGCCGGTGGATGTCCATCCAACGGATGCCGTGCTTCTTCTTCAATCTAGGATATTCTAGCTTCACCCGCCCAAAAAATGATTCCTCCCCCTGACATCTGGGGTGCACCGTTTCGGAAGCTGACCTGTGGGCCTACTAAGTTGACGTACCAAGGGCTTTGTCAACTTAGTCAATATAAACGATTCTAGCTGTAGTGACCGTACGATGTCCATCCAACGGCCATCGTGCTTCTTCAACCTCTGGTCTTCTTGGTCTAGCCGCCTAAAGCAGCGCCGGTCGTGCCGCCTGCTCCTGCCTCCCGTGGCCGGCTCTGCTACCGCGGAGGCCTCACCGCCCCTACTACTCCCACCACTTGCCAGGCCATCCCTCCACTCACCCATACCCCCTGTTATTCTGCAGCGACGACAGCCTCACACCACAGCCGAACGAGTGAACCCTCATACTCCTCTACGCGTGGGCATCCACTGCCACGTCTTCCCCGGCTCCGCGTCATCCCCTTCCTAGCCTCGCCGTCGTCCACCGCCCTGGTGCTCTCGGTGCGGCGTGGTCAACATGGTCAAGGAACGACTTCCATCGGACATGGACTGTACGTGGAGAGGCTGACAGCTGGGTCCACGGCAGCCGCAAGGAAGTGCCTCCTTATTACACGCAAAATAATTATTCCTCCACCTGGTAGCGGGGACCCACCAGACGGGCCACCGTATTTCATGGAAAAAATGATTCGCCCCCTGACTATTGGGACCCACCAGCTACATCTTCGCACGCAAGGAAGTGCGTCCAAAAAAAAAACAATTCGCCCCCCTCACTGTTGGGACCCACCAGCTACATCTTTGAACGCAAAGAAGTGCGTCCAGGCAAAAAAAAATGATTCACCCCGTGACTGCTGGGACCCACCAGCTACATCTTCGCACGCAAGGAAGTGCGTCCAGGCAAAAAAAATGATTCGCCCCCCTGACTGCTGGGACCCACCAGCTACATTTTTGCACGCAAGGAAGTGCCTGACAGTCAGGACCCACCTGGTCGAAGCGTACGTAGCGTTGTCATTCTGGTCGCGAACGTGTACGTACATATATACTGGTCGATGTAGAGGCGCGCATGTGCCGTTGTAGAGCCGCACACGTGTCGTAGTAGAGGCGCGCACATAGCATGTACACGTACGAACACCGGCCTGGGTGCAAGAAAGAAAATACGGCCACGTACGTACATACGTACGGCCAGGGCTCGTGTACATGGCTGGGTTGGAATGGAGAAACATCATCATCGTGTTCATGGGGAGGCAATGGAATGCATCGTGTTCATGGGGAGGCAACGGAATGCGTCGTATTCATCGGGAGGCAACAGAAAACGTGGGAGCCAACCGGCTGAGTTGGAACGGAATGCATGGTCGTGTTCATTGGGAGGGCTTGGACCGAACAGGCGATGGAAACGAGGCCTGGCGTACCGCACAATGGAGAAAATGGCCTTGTGTTCGATATGCCACGTTCAAAACGGGATCCTGTTCATCGGGATGGCTCTGGCATACCACAAAACGGAGGAAACGGACCTCCTACGGTCGAAACAGGGGTCGTGTTGATCGGGAGGGGTGTGGCGTACCGCAAAACGGCGGAAACGGACCTCCTACAGTCGAAACGGGGGTCCTGTTAATCGGGAGGGGTGTGGCGTACCGCAAAACGGACGAAACGGACCTCCTACGGTCGAAACGGGTGTCATGTTCATCGGGAGGGGTGTGGCATACCGCAAAACGGGACTCCACGGGATACTGTTCATCTCCGCCGTCGACCTCCTCCAGCCTCCACGGGCTACCGTCGACCTCCTCCAGCCTCCACGGGCTGCTGTTCATCCAGCCTCCACCACGCGCTACTCCACCGACTACTGTTCAACCACCCCTCCACGGGCACCCCTCCACCGTCTACTATTCATACAACCCTCCACACCACGGGGTCATGTTCATCCATAGGCAACGCCACCGCTCACTATTCATCCAACCCCCCCCCCCCCCACAACACTCACTGTTCATCCAGAGAGGCAGGATCGGCCGGCTTCAGTTAGCAGTAGTAGCGAAGGAATCGCTCGATCGGGTTCAGTGAACAGCCATCGATCGATCGTTCAGGTTCAGTAACGCGTAGCCTGCAGTGCTATTGCTCGGGTTCAGTTAGAGCCCAACGCCTCACTCGGGTTCAGTTAGAGCCAACGCCTCACACACACACGCGTACCTGAACAAGAGAAACGCGCATCGCTCGGCCCTCGACCTCCCACCGTAACCGGGAACTCCCCGAAATTTTCCTCGCCCTCGCTTCTACCACGGTTTTTTCCGTCATGGACGGCCCAAAGAATGTCATGCAGCTGCGTCTCCGGCCCGCCCAGGATGAAAAGCCCATTTTCTGTCATGATTTTTTGTCATAGAAGTAGGAGCCCACCACATCTATGATGATACCGGGTTTTTTCACAATTATCTTCATAGAAGTGTCATATGTATGATAGAAAAAAATTCGTTCGGCCCAAAATGTCACGGATGTGTCTTTTTTTTGTAGTGATGGTATCCCTATATATATCTTCCCAATAGGGGTGCACCAAGTTACCCAACACGCTTGATTACTCTGGCCGGACACACTTTACTGGGTCAATGCCCATCCTCGGAAGATCAACATGTCGCAACCCTACCTAGGCTCAGCAGAGATGTCCCCGCCGGTCTGCATCCTAAGCACTCCGGGGTCTTGGGCCCATCACCAGCAGCACTCCGGGTCGTTGTGAGCAGGGTGGATACCAGCACCGCCTCGGATGGCCAAAACGATTCGACCATGCCGCACTGCTGAACTAGACGTCTGACAAAGCTTCACGTGATACTGCGATGTTGAGGCCCATAACTATTCTCGCGTGGTTGTTAGGGCGTAAAGGCTAGAGGCCAATTCAGAACAAATACCCAAATCTTTTAGTACATTGGTGGCTCGCGGAAATGAGCAGAGACTCACGATAATGTGACCCCGTCGCCCCATCTTGCAGACTTACGACAAGGGCCTAGACTGCCCGACCGTGCCACATGGAAAACTCGCAGGTGCTCTCCGGGCCTGCACGACTGTCACATCAACTCACGGGTACCCCTCATGGCCGACCCGACTCCATCAATGGTCTCAAGTAAAGTGAAGGTAACCGTGTGTCCAAAACATCAAGGAGAAAACCCGAGGAATCATCCTCGGTGGATTCCAGTCAATGTAATCATCAAGGTGAATGTAAGAGAAACCACCCTCGAGGTTCACAGTTCAGGAGTTGCACGACAGAGTCGTATCAGGAGTGATCAAGGAGGAATCACTCTCTATGATCACGACCAGATAGCTACACTGTAGAATTATCATCAGGAGTGTGTTACGAGGTATCACCCTCAGCACTCGATAGTAGCCCTACAGAGTCGGGCAACAAAGGGGGTGTGATGTGATGTGAGGTGTCGGGCTCTGGTCGTCGATCATGTTGATCGAGTCATTGATGATGAAGTAGGGGCAACAAGGACAAGGTGGGGGTCACTGATGGATCACTAACCAACCTGTACTAAGCAGTTTAGGATAAGCTGGTAAGGTACAACAGTAGGTACAAAAGCAGGCTATGCATCAGAATAGGAGCAATCAATTACAGTAGAAAAATCTAATGCAAGCTTGAGAGTATGGAATAGGCGATATCGGGATGATCAAAGGGGGGGGGGCTTGCCTAGAAGCTCCGCTTAAAGGTTAGAAGGGTCGTCGGTTACGTAGTCGTTCACAGGGGCCTCAGCGGCGGTCTCGAGGTCTGCTGAAGAGAATAGGTGGAAGAAACAGTAAATACAAAGCAAATAAGAGCAATACCAAGCATGACAAGACAAAAAGCAGTGGTAGGGGTGTTCTAACGCAGTGTTACATGATACCGGTGAAGGGGGAAAACATCCGAGAAAGTATCCCCGGTGTTCGGCATTTTTGGGCAGATGAACCAGAGGGGGAAGGTTGCATGTTCGCTATGCTAGAGATGTGTGGCAGACGAACGAATAGCGTATTCAGATTCATCTCGTCATTCTGAGCAACTTTCATGTAGAAAACTTTTTCATCCGAGTTACATATTATTTTAAATTAAACTTCTAAGTTTAAAATATTTTTTCGAATTTCTGGATTTATTATAATTTGGAAATAAAAATAGGATATACTTATTATACCTAATGTGGGGTAGCCATAGTGGATGATAGGTGGGACCAAGGAGGAGTCCAGTTGACTCAGTCAATAGTCAACTGTTGACTGTTGACTAGTCAAAACTGCAGCTGGGGCCCTGGTGTCATTCTCACATATTCAACATTTTCTTTTTAAGTGCATATAGACAAGTATTTTAATAGGTTTATTTAACTAGTAAAATTAGCAGTGGGGACCCACATGTCATCTGGACATAGACTAATCTAGCCACTAATTTATCCCTAACATAAGCTAACCAGGACCAGCCACACTAGCAACAGCAAAAAGCAATTTGTAGTAGGCAATGGTAGCCGGAAAAACAAGCAGCAGCGGCGTTGCAAAAAAGAAGCAGAAGCAACAAGCAATAGCCGCGACAGTCTAGCAGCAGAAGGAAGCAGCAGAGCAGCGCTAGTAGCAAGGAGCAGTACTAGCGACAAGAGAAGCAGTAGAGAGCATCGGTGTCACGCCCAATATGCGACCCTATCCAAAAGGAACTCGAAGGTCCCACTAAGGATAGACCCGCATATTGAAACACTTTTGCAAGGTGGATATCATTACATCAACATTACATAATAGATGGGGATACATACAAGAGGCATACAATGCCACACAAATACAACATCACAATACATCAGAGCATCATCCGACTAGCCCAGGCTGCCAACCTGGAACCTATCCCCTAATCAAAGAAGCAGAAGAACAACTCAACGCAAGCAAGCATCGCTCTCGCGTCATGATCATCGCATAACCTGTACCTGCAACTGTTGTTGTAGTAATCTGTGAGCCACGAGGACTCAGCAATCCCATTACCATGGGTATCAAGAATAGCAAAGCTTAAAGGGAAAGGAAGGGGTAAAGTGGTGAGGCTGCAGCAGCGACTAAGCATATATGGTGGCTAACATACGCAAATAAGAGCGAGAAGAGAGCAAGCGGAACGGTCGTGAAGCTAGCAATGATCAAGAAGTGATCTTGAACTCCTACTTACGTCAATCATAACCCAAAACCATGTTCACTTCCCGGACTCCGCCGAAAAGAGACCATCACGGCTACACACGCGGTTGATGCGTTTTATTCGAATCTGGTGTCAAGTTATCTACAACCGGACATTAACAAATTCCCATCAGCCAATAACCGCAGGCACGGCTCTCGAAAGATTATACCCTGCAGGGGTGTCCCAACTTAGCCCATGACAAGCTCTCGCGATCAACGAAGGAATAGACCTTCTCCCAGGAAGACCCGATCAGACTCAGAATCCCGGTTTACAAGACATTTCGACAATGGTAAAACAAGACCAGCAAGACCGCCCGATGCGCCGACAATCCCGATAGGAGCTGCACATATCTCGTTCTCAGGGAAACACCGGATGAGCAATCCGTACAACTAAAACCAGACCTCAAGTTTCCCTGAGGGGGCGCTGCAAAGGGCTCTAGTTCGGACCAACACTTAGACAAGCACTGGCCCGGGGGGCTATAATAAAGATGACCCTCGAGAGAGCGACTCCCAAGGGAAAAGTAGGTGGTGGTGAGGCAAATGGTAAAGTCAATGTTGGGCCTTGCTGGAGGAGTTTTATTCAAAGCGAACTGTCGAGGGGGTCCCATAAATCACCCGACCGCGTAAGGAACGCAAAATCCGGGAACATAACACCGGTATGACGGAAACTAGGGCGGCAAGAGTGGAACAAAACACCAGGCAAAAGGCCAAGTCTTCCACCCTTTACCAAATATATAGATGCATTAATAATAATAGAGATATTGTGATATCCCAACCAAAATCCTGTCCACCATGGAGCAATCTTCAACTTCACCTGCAACTAACAACGCTATAAGAGGGGCTGAGCAAAGTGGTAACATAGCCAAGCAACGGTTTGCATAGGAAAGGTGTCAAAGGTTAGAGGTTCATGGCAACATGGGATGGCTCGACAAACAGATGATAGGTAGCGCAGCAAAGCGATAGAACGAAGCAACTAGCATAGCAATGATAGTAGTGAGATCCAGGTTAGCGGTCATCTTGCCTGAGATCCCGCACGGAAGAAGAACGAGTCCATGAAGAAGACAAGCGGACATAGTCGAACGAATCCTCACAATCGCAACATTTCCGGAACTAAGAAGCAACACCGGAAAGAAACAAACAACATGGTAAACACACAACACATAAACATGGCATGATGCACAAACAAGTATGATGCATGTCCGGTTTAATGAGGCATGGCATGGCAAGTGCAACAAACAATACTACAAGTTAAGTGGAGATCAATATGCAACGAGTTGCATATTAACGAAACACCACATGCAATTATTTAGTTGATCTCGTTTAAGCTACCAAACAATATTAAATGTTGTTAAACATGGCAAGAGGTAAAGCATAATGAAACTACCTATCTAGGCAAATTTAAATGAGGCCGAAAGTAACAAACAACAAGTCCGGAAAATCCCCATATGCATATTTTAGATTCGGTACTGTTCTGCCCTAAACACAATTTTATTGTTGTTAAACAGGAAAATAAAGTGCACCATGTTAATCTAGGCATTTTTCCACCCCATTTACATATAAAGTTTATTAAAATCGGAGCTACGGTTAATTAGTTATGAAATAAATCATTTTAACATTGCATTTAAGCAAATTAACACAAACAACATTTTAAACATTTTAAACATAGATGAAAGTGGCATATTATTAATCTACACAATTTTCTGAGCATTTAACATATATAAATTATTTTAATCCGATGCACAGTTTGTGAGTTATTAAATGCATGAACTAGGGGGGTTTTTCTGTAAAACTGTAAATCCTCGGATAAATGGAAAAAAAATGCAGATAGGTAAAAAAACATCCGGGGCTGAAACTTGCTGGCCCAACATGCACAGAAGAGGGGCTGGGCGCTGCTCACCCATGGGCTCGGCCCAGTCGGTGGAGAGGAAGCGAGGGAGCAGCAGGGCAAGGCGCGGCTGGGCTGGCGCGCTGCTGGGCCGGGGAAGGCCGGCAGGGGTCGCTGGACCGAAGCCAGGCTGGTCGAAGGAGGGTCCCACGCGGGCGTCGCGAGCGGACGGTTGGGTCGAGCGGCTCCTCCGCTCGACCCTGACCAGGAAAGCGGCGGCTGGCTCCGGCAGGGGCCGCGAGGGCGGAGGAGGCCATGGGGGCGGCGTCTCCGGCCGGATCTGGGCGCGGCGGCTCCGTTCCCGGCGACGGGCGGAGCTCCTAGGGCGACAGGGACCCGCGGGGAAGGAGAGAGAGAAGCCATGAGGGAGAGGGAGAAGGAAGGAGAAAGAAGGAGAGGGCGGCGGGGTTCGGCCTGGCAGGGCACTCGCCGGCAGGCGAGCAGGCGAACGGCGGCGAGGCCTGGCGCGGAGGCGACGGCGCTGGAGGGCGGAGGCGAGCGGGCAGGGTGACGCGGGAGCTCGGGGCTGGAGTTCCTACGGCGGCGTCGGCGCGATGGGCTCATCCAGGCCCAGATGGGCTTGGGCGGGCCGCGAATGGGCTTGGGGGGGCTGCGGCGGTGGAGGCGGGACGAGGTGGTGACGTGGCGACGCAGGAGAGGCTGGCGGGCGCGAGGATGGCGGCGCTGGCCCGTGGCATCGCGCCAAGTGGCGGCGGCGGGCTGGCAGCGCCAGATCCGAGGGAGGGAGGCGCGGAAATTGAGGGAGGAGGTGCTGATTTCGAGGAGGGAGGCGGCTCGGAGGTAGGGGAAGGCTAGGGATGCCCAAAATGGACTAGGGGTGTCCATATATAGCAAATTTGCTAGGGTTTGGGGGTTAGGAGGGGAAAATGGGGGCTTTCGAAGCCCTCCGATGGTGATCCGACGAATCCGATCAAGGGGGAGGTTAGACAGGCCCGGGATAGGTTGGTGGGCTGTCTTTAGAGAGGCTTGGGCTGATAGGAGAGAGAGGAGAAATGCAGCCCGGCGGCAGTTTCGGAGACCGAAACGTCCGACGAAGGTACCGGCAACGGTGCCGCTATATATTTAACGGTTGGGCTATCAAATGGACTCCGAATGCGACGAAACTTGGCAGGCGGCCTGTCTACTCTATAATAAGACCGCACGACAAGTTGCAACCCATTCCGAGAACATTTTATGCCACTTATAAAATAATATTTTGGAGGTGCCGCGGGCACGTGCGAGTGTGGTCGGGCTCAGAACGGACAACGGAGAGAACCGGCGGAACACGAACGGATGCAAGTTTTATGAAAATGATGCTGATGCAATGCGAATGATGCTATGAGATGAGATGCATAACAAGAACAAAATGCAAAACAAACGACAAAAACCCAACCACGAAGGAAATATCATATAGCATCTCCGGAAAAGGCAAGAGCCGGAGTTACGAATATGGAAAGTTGTATCCGGGGCGTTACAACACTGCACCACTACGAGAGGATCTCGTCCCGAGATCTGTGATGGCACCGGAGGGAAACGGAAGAGGAAGAGAAGAGGTAAACTAAGTTGCTTCTTCGACAAACGAGTGAAACCACGAACCTTGAGAGGTTGAACAAATTGAAAGAAAGAACACAATAGAGATGAATGAGATTGCAACAATCCGTTAGAAAAGAGGAACAAGGAATATTACGAGAACTTGAAGGTTGCAAAGACATGAATGACGAGCACAATGGACAAGAAGGAATTGAAACCACTCTGGTTGAATGAGATAAGAATGAATAAGAATGATATAATTTGGCAGCATTCAGACTGTAAATGGAAGGAATTGAACATGAACTTGAGAAGATGGGATGATACTTGATGAAATCAACAACACACTGCCTCTGGAACTATTGAAAGAATGGCACAATGGGTAAGAAGGATTTCACACAGCACTTAGGTTGAAAAGAGAGGCAAAACTTGATAAGATGGAAGAACTTGAAGAGATGACACAGCACTCTGGTTAAATGGACAAGCACGAAAAGAACATGATCCTCACAATCGAGATGATGAGTGAAAAGAGCAACATCACAATGCCTCTAGAAGAAAGAATAGAAGATAGATCATTGGAATAACAGAATGGAGGAGAAAATGCCAACTTCTGCCACAAGTGAGCTTGGAAAGCATCCTTCCGAGAAGGTTATAACGGAGTTGTTGGAAAAACCAACAACGAAAGGAATAAGCTTGTAGTGGGCTTATGGAAAACATCTCAAAATGATGAGGTGACAACCGGCCACTAACTGAAACAATTTCTTGCTTGAAATCAACGAAGAGATGAATACTGCTTTCGCCGAGAGGATAGGAGAAAACTTGGATCATTGATAAGCACCACAAATAGCAACATTCCTTAGGGGAAGGATTTAGGTGAAATCTATACCAAGATAACTCCAAAGAAGAAGTTGATTGGTCGAAAAGATCTCTTGAACGAAGAGAAAATGATCGATTTAAAATACCTCATTCTTGACAACATATGAATCATGAAACATGAAGGAAATTGTCAAGAGTGACATAACACCACCACAAAAGATAAGGTAGAAAGAATTGCACTTCGGAATGCAAGATGAAGAATGCTTGAACTCCTCAAAACAAAACATGTGTTGAGCACCATGTTTATTTTAGAGTAAAGCTTGGCAGATCATAACTTCGAGAGAAAACTTGAAGAACAATTGAAAAATGAATAGAATCCTTGACAAACCACCATGTAGAGCCTCCATGAAGAACTCCGGTAATGAAAGGATGATAAAAAAGAAAGAGAAGTTGAAAACACAAGGTGAAGCCTTTCGAAGATTTAGATGGAGCTTCGCGATGATATAACCGAGAGAACTTGGAACTCCGGAAAGAAAAGATGATCACTAGAACCAAGAATTACTTCATCATGAGCAATCTCCGGAAGAAAAGAATTAATCACTTGGATGAAACAAGAATAAGAATTATGTCATGCCTATCCTTCACCAATTTAAATTGATGACAAGCAACGGATTTGGCATACTACTTATTCTCATAGAAAGGATTAAAAGAGATATGGCGCAAACTTTAGAAGGTATAGATGGAACCACCAGTGGGATTTGGAAACAACGAATGAATTGATATGATAACGGAGGAAGAGAAATCTTGAACAAACCGCCGTAAGAATTGAAAATGAACGAAGTAAAGGGGTGAATCACTGGTAAGAATTAGAGAATGAATGAAGATACTTGAGGGAATTTAGATACAAGTGAACGAAGAGATCATGAGCTTATTAGAGAATACTTGAATGATCCACCGGTAAGATTTGGAGAACGAGAGCTGAAAGGTTGAATGAATAAATCTGAGATGATGGGATACGGAGAATCAATCTGAAAAGACTCTTGAATTGCTCTGGATGGATGAAAAAAATTCTCACAATCGAAAACAATTATGAGAGGATGGCATAAGCTAGAACTACACATCTTGAAGATAATGGAGCAAGATTTAGAGGAAACACTTCTTCGGTCTTCAAATGTTGAGCATGACGATGAGAAACAACACCACGAATTGTTGAGACAATCCGGGATGAAGAATAGAAAGGTTGAATCAACGATGAAAAGAATTTCAAAGCGATCTTGGAGAAGGCATGTGACTGATGGAATCCATTCTTACGTCACACTTTGAAAAGAATTTGGTAATAGCACCAGAATAATTAGAAGAGTCAGGTAAGATCCTGGGAAAAGACCTGTGGGTTAGGGCCCACTAAAAGATACACTGATGAATAATTGATTGAAGGGGGGATTGCACCGGTTGAATTAAATGGCTTGAATGAGATAACAACCTCAAAATAACCTGAACAGATAGAGAATGGAAGCACGAATCTTCCGAGATATCTTCAGCACTCCAGAACAAATGAATAGCGAGAAGTGAAAGATTAAGAGGTGCACCGGTATGAAAAAGCATGTGACACGAGGAAAAGAATATGATCAACACTGAAAGCTTGAAATGGATCCACCAGAGAAGAAAAAGAACGAAGGATGATGAACTTAAAACTCGTGAGCATCTTCACGAGGGATCGCCGGATCAAAACATTGATTGAAAGGAGTGAAGAGACTTCACATGAATAAATGGATACTTGATTAAGAAATCTGGGTCCTTGAAGAAAAAAGGGGTGGGAGGGCGGGAAAACAAAGGCAAGTTGGGGACGAACGAAACAAACACTGTTGAGAAAACTTAGAATTGGTCTTGCGGATGGAAAAAAATGATGGGATCCACTTGAAGAGAAGCACGCCGGTTGAAAAAGAATTTACATGACAATCTCGATGGTCAAGAAGGATTAGTACTCCCATAGAAATATGAGAACACCGCTTGAAAGGTATGGAATCAACACTTGACTTTGAAGCAACTCGAATACGACAAATAAAACAAAACAAAGGATTGGCTTGCAGAAATAAGCCGGAACAAACATATGATAGAGATTTACCCAATCCCATATCATGCATCTGTCGGAAAGATATTCTAGGAGCTACTTGAATTCCGACCTATAAAACTCCCGAAACTTTCTGGTTATGCAATCTGGTGTTGGGGATACAGGGGAAGCAATATATCTCACCCAAACTAACAATACCTACATCCAAGTTGTATCCATCCGTCAACACATAACCAAGAAACCTTCGGAAATCGTGTACCTCAACCTTCGAAAAGCATCCGTTATACGAGTTATGGCAATACTCCTGAGCTCGCCCCAGTACTGGGTTTGTCAGGACCCTGACTCAATGCCACATCGATCTAGCATGTAACACCTCATATCACTTTGCGGCCTCACGCACGGTATTCCCACGGGTGTCGCCTTACCTTAGCCCGGGACCGTTTGCGCCTTTTGGCACACGTATATGACAGTGTCGCTAGCATCCATATGATAAGGAGCCCGGGCTGACATGGCTAGTCGTAAACCCAAAGTGGCACAGACTTACAGGGACAGGCATCCATGACCCAGCATCGAACGTGTCGGTCATCAGCGAGTGAATCCAGGCTGTAGCACTGGGCTAGCAGGACTCCGGTGAACCGGGCTGTAGCAGGCTAACAGGACTCCGGTATTCATCGCGTGACATTTCCCCGAAGGGACAGACACAGGAACGAAGAAGGACACATGCCGGCCAGCCTAAGTGTTCCGGAGCAGTAGCAAGCTACCATGGCTCGGTGGAAACACTAGGAGACATTTCCCGGTAAGAGAGGCTACTAAAGATAAACAACTAGATGGTCAGATCCCACACATACCAAGCATTTCAATAACATACACACAATATGCTCGATATGTGCAAATACAACATGGCATCACAACATGACTCTACGACTCAAGTATTTATTCATTAGGCTCCGAGGAGCGAGATATTACAAACATGGGTCTCATGACCCAACAATCAGAGCATACAAATCAAAGCACAAGCGGAAGCTATCATGTCTGAGTACAGACATCTATAAATGAAAAAGGCTGAGAAGCCTGACTATCTATCAGATCCTGCCGAGGGCACAAGATCGTAGCTGAGGTAACAAGCTAAACGTCGAAGTCCACGCGGAACTACTAGTGAGACTGAAGTCTCTCTGCAAAAACATAAAATAGGCAAACGTGAGTACAAATGTACCCAGCAAGACTTACATCAGAACTATCTACATATGCATCATTATCAACAAGGGGGTGGAGGGGTTTGACTGCAGCAAGCCAGCTTTGACTCGGTGGCTATCCTGAACTACGACTGCAAGTAACTCTTTTGAGGTGGCGCACACGAGTCCACATATTCACCAACCAATACACCACTATGGATCCGCTCCCGTCTCCCTACGAGAACGCCATCCATAGCACTCACGCTTATCTTGCGTATTTTAGAGTATCCACTTTCACTTGTCTATGAACTGATATAAGGGGTCCACGTTTCCATATCCGAGGAATCCGGCTATTCGAATAGATAATGATAACCCTGCAGGGGTGTACTTCTTCACACACGCTTTCGCCACTTATCGCCCTGTACACGTCATGTACCTCGGCAACCTTCAAGCGGAAGCCGGGCGAGGGAGTCGGCCACGACCTGACTAACCGAACAAGTCTCTAGTCCAGGTTTATCGCCTATTCGGGTTCCATCCGCAAGGAGATCCGGCCGGGGTGTCGCTCACGGCCCCAAACGATGTGTGCAGGGTTCCCAAGCCCACCAACCGGGTGCCACTTGGTACACCGTGCCACTGTGCCTAGTCTGTCCCAAGCCCACCTGTACCGGGTGCCACTTGGTAGACTACTAACACTACCTACAAACACCAGAAACTAGTTGCAACTCCTGGACAGAGATCATGTTGATTAATAAGTCGAGAGGGGTCGAGTTACCGGAACCCAATGTGTGGTAGTAACTGGTCATGGATCACAAACACAGAACTCAGTTCCTGAGGACGGCTGCAATGAGACAACCCACCATGTACTCCTACATGGCCTCTCACCGCTACCTTTACCAAATCGTGTTCACACACTTAGCTCACACACAGTAGGACATGTTCACACGCCTCTGATTCATCCCCGATGAATCAGACCTGACTCAACTCTAAGCAGTAGCAGGCATGACAAACAAGCATGAATGAGTAGGCACATCAGGGCTCAAACAACTCCTACTCATGCTAGTGGGTTTCATCTATTTACTGTGGCAATGACAGGTCATGCAAAGGATAAAGGGGTTCAGCTACCGCAGCAAGTAACAAATATGTCGTTGTTGTCCTAATGCAGTAAAAGAGAGCAGGAGCGAGAGAGTGGGATTTTATCGGAATGAACAAGGGGGTTTTGCTTGCCTGGCACTTCTGAAGATAACATTGAGTCTTCATCAGTGTCAACGATCACATCATCGGTATCACGTCTATCGAGAGGGGACAAATACCGGCAACACAGAAGGGAACACAATCAATGCAATGCACAATATGATGCATGATCATGACATGGCAAAATGAATGTGTTTTGGGCTAATGCACCTAAAACCAGATTAAATGAAGTTGGTTTGAATCCAAGATTTAAATTCAAACTCCATATGTGGTTATTTAAATGTCATTCACTTCATTTGCCCTAAACAGTAGTGATAAGTTGTTCTAACATGCATGAAAATGGTACAGATGGATTCCTTGAATTTTTTTGATAATTTTTCATATATAAATTATTTAATTTGGAGTTACGGTTAATTTTCTATGATTTATTGAAGTTTTAGGCATTTTCTGGAATTTCCTGAATAATATTAAATCCAGAAAATACTTATTGCGTCAGCTCCACATCACAGTGACGTCAGCAGGGTCAACTGGGCTGGCTCGGGTCAAACCTGACGTGTGGGGCCCACACGTCAGTGACACAGGAGCTAATCCCGGTCAAACCCAGCGCTAACTGAGGTTTGACCAGGGGTGGGGCCCACAGTCAGTGGCCTAGGGGGTTGGTTAGGGCGTCATTAGTGCTAATTAAGCGTGCCACATCGGCAGTCGCCGGAGTATCGCCGGCGGCGACCATTCCGCACGGCGGCGTGGCTCGGATTCGAGCTAGGGGCGATGGTTTGGCGCGCGGTTTGGCTCATTGGAATGTCCGCGACGCGGCGCATCCAGCGGTGGCTGTGGCCGCGGCTGGGGTGGCCGGTAGCAGCAACTACGGCAAGCGAGGCGGCGGCCGGAGCTCGGGCCAGCATGACGCGGTGGCTGCAGCGCGTTAGCCGGAGAGCAGAGGAGCGCATCGGGACCCTGGGAACCTGGAGAGCACGCGGGAGCTACTGGAGCGAGCGGAAGAGCTCCGGGGCGCGAGGTTCGCCGGCCATGGCGATGGCCGGAGCTCGGTGCTTGCGGGGACGGCAGCTACGGCACGAGAACGAGCAGGGGGTCAGAGGGGAAACATAGAGGAGCTCATAGGGGTTGCGACGGTGGCCTCGGGGAGCTCGGGGAGGCGTCGGAGGCGGCGAATCGACGGCGGCGGTCCTCGGTGGCCGAGGAGGGGGAAAACGTCGGGACGGCGCTTCGGGGCTTCTCCGGTCGCGTGAGCCGACGGGGAGGTCGAGGGAGGCACTGCGGAGCTCAGGAGCGCGTCGGGGAGGAGAGGGGGTGGCGGTGGCTACGAGGGAGCTCATCGGTGGCGGCGGCTCCGTTCGGTCCGGGCGAGAGAGAGGGAACAGAGGAGAGAGGGGATGCAGCGGGGGAGGAAGAGGAGCGAGGGGACACGAGGCCTCGTCGTGGCGTTGCTAGGGAGGCCGGGGAAGCAGGAGGTGGCCGGGAAGCAGGAGGTGGCCGAGGCCTCTCGGGCGCGCGCCACGCCTCGCCTCTGTTCGTCCTCCTGGCAGAGGAGGAAGAGGACAAGGGGGAGGAGGTGGGCTAGGCCGGCTGGGCCGGTTGGTGGCGCCAGGTAGGCTGCGGGTAAGTGGCCCAGGTAGGTTTTCTGCTCTGTTTTATTTTTTCCTTCTGTTTTGTTTTATTTAATTTATTTTGCCACTGTTTTGAATTTAAAATAATTCAAACAATGCCAAAAACTCCTCTGAATATTTTATATTGCTAGATGGACTTTTCCAAAAGCTTATAAAATATTTCAGGGGTATTTGAAATTATATTCTAATGATATGAATATAATTCAAATTCAAATAGCTAATGAATTAAATCCAAAGTCCCAAAAATAAATCCTTAAAAATGTTCAATATTTTGGTTGGGACCAGAACCCTTACCAAAAATTATCAAACATTTAAGAAGAGCATTTTGGAGCAATGAATGAGATTTCTAGGGTTTTTGCCCCTCTTTTATTTAAGTTTTTGAGGCTTCCAAAATTCCCTCAGTTCAAATTTTCAGAATTTAAACATGATGCACACATGAGCTAGCCTAGAGCACTACCAGCAGCTAGGGATGTCACAACTCACCCCCACTAAACAAGAATCTCGTCTCGAGATTCAAGCGTAGGGTAGGATGAAGGGAAAACGCAAACTAGTACAATCTTCACGATCCAGGTTGCACTTCAAATGAACGTTGATTTGAACACCATCTTTGTCTTGTCGTTTTGCTCTGAGAACTTCAGCTAATCATGACAAGAAGAGGAAAGGAAAACTCTAGAAGGATCGGTCTTCTCGAAGGTCGAACAACTTAGGATTAACTCACGGAATGAGACTTAGAACCATCTCTCGGGTTGAGACACGAGATACACATCAAGAGGGGTGGAAAGAAATGGATGACGAAGGTTCACTAGGTGGACAATAATTCCACACTTAAGAAGGTGGTAAACGATTGTCAACGTAGCGAGGAGTTAAGTTGACATGACACCATAATGATGCACCTTAGGGAAGGTGACTCGAAGATATATCCCCTTAAGTGGCAAAAAGAATTACCTTTGATATAGAGATCATTGAGACTCTCTATATCAGCCTAAGGCAAATCACAGCAATCGATTGGCGGGGGTCGGTAGAATGGCATACTCGGACTTGGATGATGTGGATTACCTTGTTAAAGACAACGTAATGGATGAATTTGCTTACCACCGGAAATGGAAGAGACCCATGGTAGAATGGCACATTGGTGGTGCAAGCTGGGAACAAAATGCAAATGCTGGGAATGATTCTGGTAACTGGGGAAGAACCCAACAATAGAGGGTGAATTAACTGTTTGAAAAGGTCATAGCATTGCCGAGGAAACTGAGAGCAAACCCAGTTAGTGCCGATGATAACACCTAGCGCTTGTGCGTGCTCTCAAGAACTTGAGCATTTCCATATTCATCAAGGTTTTACCAACATCCGTGTCAAGGATCCTGGCAACACAACATACCACCATGATGAACAACGATGGACGATGCAGATGCATAGGAAGATAACATCAACTCAGATTTCATCCTAGCGAGGCCAAGGAAACAAAATCTGGATGATCGACCGAGAGACATTTAGCACTCCGCTTCTAATGTTCTCCTTGATGTGCTAGTGTAATCCAATCATTGAAATGGTTTGGTAACTAGACAACAAGTAAAAGGTCGGACTTCGGGAGCAATTGAATCCATAAGGAACAGTTACGGAGGTAAATCCTACGAAATCCTTATGGGGAGGTGGCCAACTTCCTCAAACAAGATACTACAATGATAGGTCTTCCGGTTGGGTGTGTTGGCCACGACAACCACTTTACCGGTTATCGAGGGACCAATATTATAGCTCTTGGGAAAAGTTCCAACCATCATATCTGCCTGAGATTCAGATCTGGTTGGTGTCAGGATATTCCAGACTCATCGAGTCTAGGAAGAAAATGAAAGTTTGCAACACAAATCGACGAGATGACGTTGCGAGATTCTTGGGAAATGAACTGCGATAGCAAGCTCCAAAACATGAGCTGGTTCTGCTACACATGTGTGAACACGCTGCCTCGGACAAACATGATCACATGGTAGTCTTACAATAAAACACTACCGAGTTCTGGTTGGGAACCATCAGCGAGGATATCGAAGTTCTTTCATAAGTCCGGATTAGCTCTTATGAAGATACTCCTTCTCCTTGAACAAATCAGTCAGTGGCTTGGTGTGCTAGGATATACATATGGAATGAAGATGATCAGTCTAACAGACCACAGAATTCTTCGCACGTGCATGACCGACTTGGGATGATTCCAAAGGAGCAAAAACAAACTTTCTCGAATTCACGACGGCAGCTTACATCAAAATGCACGTGAATCAAAGGAAGTCACTCCTTTCATCAAACAAGTACTTCATGAGCTAGCATGAAGAAAATGCTTTCAAAAGTTTCCAACACTATCTTAATGTTCAACAACATCATGGAGGAGATAAGGATGTTGTCGATGGACTCAACAACAACTCATCGGAATTTCCATATCACTGGACTTCCACCATCGTGTGAACACGGTGATAGCATTGGTCAGACCCAAAAGATATAATGGTGTATGCTCGAGGGATCAACCACGAGGAAGACAACATTAAGAACATCGTTGGTTCTGACTTGATTTGACGAAAGCCCACACTCAAATCAAAGGATTGATAAGACGATAGGTCCAGCAACTGATCACAGGGACCAATCGATGAAGATATCATCTTTCTTCAACACACACTACACAAGAATATCCCTTTGGAACGAACTAAGTCAGGCAAGCTTTTATCTTCCAACCCTCCAAGTTATCGTTTAGCTTAACCAACTAGCTCAGGGATATCTAACACCGATTCTTGGAGAGAAGGTGGTTCACAAGAAACCAACTTGATCACGAGCTCAACATAGCGGTCAGGTGACAACCTGGTAATACTTCCGAGAAGATCTTCGGAAATCACGAACCACCGATATGTTACTAAGCTCGAGAACAATCTTGCTTTTCAGGGCAAGACGATATGATCAAATGAGCGAGGACTTGACAAAATCCTAACTCATCAATCAAAGAGTGCACCAGGAAATAAGGACTAGGTAGCACGATCAATCTTAGAATGGTGATTCAATAACCAACATACCAAGAATAAGATTATTGTCCATTAACTACCAAGCAATGGGGTTGCTAGGAGTATTGAGTTCACACATCATGATTCACTTGTCGGCACTCCGGCTGCAACAACACGGAACCGAGGAATGAAAAAGGATGGCGAGAAGTATCACTGTGTCAAGAATTCACAAAAGGTGGTGCAATTCTCATGAAATTCCTGTCATAAAGAAGGTAATACTTCAGGGTAGAGCAGACCAGAAGCTGGATTGTAACTTGATCTGCGGAACACAACTACTTTGACCCAATCCTAAATATGGATGAGGTACTGGAATTTGTTTCTCCTATTCATTCTGAAATAGAATGGCTTGGCGGACCATAAGGGTAATAGGCATCGACGAACGAATGCACGCATACTCTTGACTATCAATTGATAGACGAGGGTCAGAAGACAACTAAAGAGGGACAACTCAAAGGAACATACGATTTTCTGAGTTGTGGATGCATGGTTTAGCATGTCGAACGAATTCCACATATTTCTTCCGGATAACCCATGCAGAAAGGTAGAACTGGCAGAGTCACAATGTAGAATCAAGAACCCATCGAGAGCACTCTGATTGTGATCTTTTGATCAGCGAGGAACATCTGCCATAAGCGGTTCATAGTATTTGGAAGAAAGGAATACCACGAACATCGAGGACTAATGCAAAGGTTACTAATAACCTAAAGGAACGAGCAAAACTATCAACATGAAGCAAGTAGGGTGAATCTCGGGTTCAAAACCCAGGGATAGAATACCTACTACTAAATGGCATCACGGGATGCTTTCGATAATGACGGCCAGAGTCATCACACTGGAACATAAATCATGGCTAGACTACTAGATGATCCCCTGAGACACCTAGGGTCATAATAGTAACTCCAACATAATGTCAAGGCAATAGAATACCTCAACTCAACAATTAGTGTGATTGAGCTGGCATAAAGGAACATCGAAACCAGAGGGAAAGGATTTTGCAAGTGCATCAGACTATTTAGAAACCTGGAAAGACTCGGACAGCATAACGGCTGTAAATGCTCAGAAAAGATTTGAGACATTCACAAAAATGGTGGCATAACCACTCAGAAGCACAATATCAAGGTCTCGAGATCAATAATTAACATACAGAAGTAGTAGGAACTGAAACGAGGCTTAAGTCCAACAATCTATAAGTCTATGGATTAGTAACACGTGATCCTGATAGAAAGAAAAGATAGCCTAGTTCTTAATCCCCGCAGGAAAGATAAGATGACTCAGATCAGAAGGCATAAGGTATAAGGAGTAAAAAGAGCCTTACGTTCCATCCCACAATCAATTCCCTTATATAACTAAAGAATTTCTAGACTCAACTTCGACCAGTTTGGCTTGGTAATCCTACAGGCAGTCAAGCTCTGATACCAACGCTGTCAGGACCCTGACTCAATGCCACATCGATCTAGCATGTAACACCTCATATCACTTTGCGGCCTCACGCACGGTATTCCCACGGGTGTCGCCTTACCTTAGCCCGGGACCGTTTGTGCCTTTTGGCACACGTATATGACAGTGTCGCTAGCATCCATATGATAAGGAGCCCGGGCTGACATGGCTAGTCGTAAACCCAAAGTGGCACAGACTTACAGGGACATGCATCCATGACCCAGCATCGAACGTGTCGGTCATCAGCGAGTGAATCCAGGCTGTAGCACTGGGCTAGCAGGACTCCGGTGAACTGGGCTGTAGCAGGCTAACAGGACTCCGGTATTCATCGCGTGACATTTCCCTGAAGGGACAGACACGGGAACGAAGAAGGACACATGCCGGCCAGCCTAAGTGTTCCGGAGCAGTAGCAAGCTACCATGGCTCGGTGGAAACACTAGGAGACATTTCCCGGTAAGAGAGGCTACTAAAGATAAACAACTAGATGGTCAGATCCCACACATACCAAGCATTTCAATAACATACACACAATATGCTCGATATGTGCAAATACAACATGGCATCACAACACGACTCTACGACTCAAGTATTTTACTCATTAGGCTCCGAGGAGCGAGATATTACAAACATGGGTCTCATGACCCAACAATCAGAGCATACAAATCAAAGCATAAGCGGAAGCTATCATGTCTGAGTACAGACATCTATAAATGGAAAAGGCTGAAAAGCCTGACTATCTATCAGATCCTGCCGAGGGCACAAGATCGTAGCTAAGGTATCAAGCTAAACGTCGAAGTCCACGCGGAACTACTAGTGAGACTGAAGTCTCTCTGCAAAACATAAAATAGGCAAACGTGAGTACAAATGTACCCAGCAAGACTTACATCAGAACTATCTACATATGCATCATTATCAACAAGGGGGTGGAGGGGTTGACTGCAGCAAGCCAGCTTTGACTCGATGGCTATCCTGAACTACGACTGCAAGTAACTCTTTTGAGGTGGCGCACACGAGTCCACATATTCACCAACCAATACACCACTATGGATCCGCTCCCGTCTCCCTACGAGAACGCCATCCATAGCACTCACGCTTATCTTGCGTATTTTAGAGTATCCACTTTCACTTGTCTATGAACTGATATAAGGGGTCCACGTTTCCATATCCGAGGAATCCGGCTATTCGAATAGATAATGATAACCCTGCAGGGGTGTACTTCTTCACACACGCTTTCGCCACTTATCGCCCTGTACACGTCATGTACCTCGGCAACCTTCAAGCGGAAACCGGGCGAGGGAGTCGGCCACGACCTGACTAACCGAACAAGTCTCTAGTCCAGGTTTATCGCCTATTCAGGTTCCATCCGCAAGGAGATCCGGCCGGGGTGTCGCTCACGGCCCCAAACGATGTGAGCAGGGTTCCCAAGCCCACCATCCGGGTGCCACTTGGTACACCATGCCACTATGCCTAGTCTGTCCCAAGCCCACCTGTACCGGGTGCCACTTGGTAGACTACTAACACTACCTACAAACACCAGAAACTAGTTGCAACTCCTGGATAGAGATCATGTTGATTAATAAGTCGAGAGGGGTCGAGTTACCGGAACCCAATGTGTGGTAGTAACTGGTCATGGATCACAAACATAGAACTCAGTTCCTGAGGACGGCTGCAATGAGACAACCCACCATGTACTCCTACATGGCCTCTCACCGCTACCTTTACCAAATCGTGTTCACACACTTAGCTCACACACAGTAGGACATGTTCACACACCTCTGATTCATCCCCGATGAATCAGAGCTGACTCAACTCTAAGCAATAGCAGGCATGACAACAAGCATGAATGAGTAGGCACATCAGGGCTCAAACAACTCCTACTCATGCTAGTGGGTTTCATCTATTTACTGTGCCAATGACAGGTCATGCAAAGGATAAAGGGGTTCAGCTACCGCAGCAAGTAACAAATATGTCGTTGTTGTCCTAATGCAGTAAAAGAGAGCAGGAGCGAGAGAGTGGGATTTTATCGGAATGAACAAGGGGGTTTTGCTTGCCTGGCACTTCTGAAGATAACATTGAGTCTTCATCAGTGTCAACGATCACATCATCGGTATCACGTCTATCGAGAGGGGACAAATACCGGCAACACAGAAGGGAACACAATCAATGCAATGCACAATATGATGCATGATCATGACATGGCAAAATGAATGTGTTTTGGGCTAATGCACCTAAAACCAGATTAAATGAAGTTGGTTTGAATCCAAGATTTAAATTCAAACTCCATATGTGGTTATTTAAATGTCATTCACTTCATTTGCCCTAAACAGTAGTGATAAGTTGTTCTAACATGCATGAAAATGGTACAGATGGATTCCTTGAATTTTTCTGATAATTTTTCATATATAAATTATTTAATTTGGAGTTACGGTTAATTTTCTATGATTTATTGAAGTTTTAGGCATTTTCTGGAATTTCCTGAATAATATTAAATCCAGAAAATACTTATTGCGTCAGCTCCACGTCACAGTGACGTCAGCAGGGTCAACTGGGCTGGCTCGGGTCAAACCTGACGTGTGGGGCCCACACGTTAGTGACACAGGAGCTAATCCCGGTCAAACCCAGCGCTAACTGAGGTTTGACCAGGGGTGGGGCCCACAGTCAGTGGCCTAGGGGGTTGGTTAGGGCGTCATTAGCGCTAATTAAGCGTGCCACGTCGGTAGTCGCCGGAGTATCGCCGGCGGCGACCATTCCGCATGGCGGCGTGGCTCGGATTCGAGCTAGGGGCGATGGTTTGGCGCGCGGTTTGGCTCATTGGAACGTCCGCGACGCGGCGCATCCAGCGGTGGCTGTGGCCGCGGCTTGGGTGGCCGGTAGCAGCAACTACGGCGAGCGAGGCGGCGGCCGGAGCTCGGGCCAGCACGATGCGGTGGCTGCAGCGCGTTAGCCGGAGAGCAGAGGAGCGCGTCGGGACCCTGGGAACCTGGAGAGCACGCGGGAGCTACTGGAGCGAGCGGAAGAGCTCACAGGGGTTGCGACGGTGGCCTCGGGGAGCTCGGGGAGGCGTCGGAGGCGGCGAATCGACGGCGGCGGTCCTCGGTGGCCGAGGAGGGGGAAAACGTCGGGACGGCGCTTCGGGGCTTCTCCGGTCGCGTGAGCCGACGGGGAGGTCGAGGGAGGCACTGCGGAGCTCAGGAGCGCATCGGGGAGGAGAGGGGGTGGCGGTGGCCGCGAGGGAGCTCGTCGGTTGCGGCGGCTCCATTCGGTCCGGGCGAGAGAGAGGGAACAGAGGAGAGAGGGGATGCAGCGGGGGAGGAAGAGGAGCGAGGGGACACGAGGCCTCGTCGTGGCGTTGTTAGGGAGGCCGGGGAAGCAGGAGGTGGCCGGGAAGCAGGAGGTGGCCGAGGCCTCTCGGGCGCGCGCCACGCCTCGCCTCTGTTCGTCCTCCTGGCAGAGGAGGAAGAGGACAAGGGGGAGGAGGTGGGCTGGGCCGGCTGGGCCGGTTGGTGGCGCCAGGTAGGCTGCGGGTAAGTGGCCCAGGTAGGTTTTCTGCTCTGTTTTATTTTTTTCCTTCTGTTTTGTTTTATTTAATTTATTTTGCCACTGTTTTGAATTTAAAATAATTCAAACAATGCCAAAAACTCCTCTGAATATTTTATATTGCTAGATGGACTTTTCCAAAAGCTTATAAAATATTTCAGGGGTATTTGAAATTATATTCTAATTATATGAATATAATTCAAATTCAAATAGCTAATGAATTAAATCCAAAGTCCCAAAAATAAATCCTTAAAAATGTTCAATATTTTGGTTGGGACCAGAACCCTTACCAAAAATTATCAAACATTTAAGAAGAGCATTTTGGAGCAATGAATGAGATTTCTAGGGTTTTTGCCCCTCTTTTATTTAAGTTTTTGAGGCTTCCAAAATTCCCTCAGTTCAAATTTTCAGAATTTAAACATGATGCACACATGAGCTAGCCTAGAGCACTACCAGCAGCTAGGGATGTGACAGGGTTATCGGGGTTATCTCACCAACAACTGCATAAAAGAGATTTTCGATGTTGGCAAATCTCAGGTATTCCAGAACTGCAACGATAAAATTGTGACGACAACACCTCAGAGCTCGACTCCCCGGGTCAAAGCCACATAAATAGACAGGAGACACCAAGAACAATGTTCTCGTCACAAGACCATCGGAACGATTCCAAGATACCCGCGTGATCCTAAATTTTTTTAGTGAAATTTGAGAAGAGGACAAACAAAACATCTACGTCAAGAGTCCTCACCAGAGCGACGGAGGGGGCTGAGGAGTAAAAAGAATTCCTACTCCCCGATATATATAATCCTAAGACTCAAAATAGTTTTCTTCTAGACTCAACAACGGCCAACAATCAAGGGGGCTCCTAGGGTCGGTCGAGGCTCTGATTACCAACTTATCACGCCCAATATGCGACCCTATCCAAAAGGAACTCGAAGGTCCCACTAAGGATAGACCCGCATATTGAAACACTTTTGCAAGGTGGATATCATTACATCAACATTACATAATAGATGGGGATACATACAAGAGGCATACAATGCCACACAAATACAACATCACAATACATCAGAGCATCATCCGACTACGGATGAATCATAAACAGAAACTCAAATGACATCCACCCTGCTAGCCCAGGCTGCCGACCTGGAACCTATCCCCTGATCAAAGAAGCAGAAGAACAACTCAACGCAAGCAAGCATCGCTCTCGCGTCATGATCATCGCATAACCTGTACCTGCAACTGTTGTTGTAGTAATCTGTGAGCCACGAGGACTCAGCAATCCCATTGGGTATCAAGACTAGCAAAGCTTAAAGGGAAAGGAAGGGGTAAAGTGGTGAGGCTGCAGCAGCGACTAAGCATATATGGTGGCTAACATACGCAAATAAGAGCGAGAAGAGAGCAAGCGGAACGGTCGTGAAGCTAGCAATGATCAAGAAGTGATCCTGAACTCCTACTTGCGTCAATCATAACCCAAAACCATGTTCACTTCCCGGACTCCGCCAAAAAGAGACCATCACGGCTACACACGCGGTTGATGCGTTTTACTCGGATCTGGTGTCAAGTTATCTACAACCAGACATTAACAAATTCCCATCTGCCACTAACCGCAGGCACGGCTTTCGAAAGATTATACCCTGTAGGGGTGTCCCAACTTAGCCCATGACAAGCTCTCGTGATCAACGAAGGAATAGAACTTCTCCCAGGAAGACCCGATCAGACTCGGAATCCCGGTTTACAAGACATTTCGACAATGGTAAAACAAGACCAGCAAGACCGCCCGATGCACCGACAATCCCGATAGGAGCTGCACATATCTCGTTCTCAGGGCAACACCGGATGAGCAATCTGTACAACTAAAACCATACCTCAAGTTTCCCTGAGGGGGGCGCTGCAAAGGGCTCTAGTTCGGACCAACACTTAGACAAGCACTGGCCCGGGGGGGCTATAATAAAGATGACCCTCGAGAGAGCGACTCCCAAGGGAAAAGTAGGTGGTGGTGAGGCAAATGGTAAAAGTCAATGTTGGGCCTTGCTGGAGGAGTTTTATTCAAAGCGAACTGTCGAGGGGTTCCCATAAATCACCCGACCGCGTAAGGAACGCAAAATCCGGGAACATAACACCGGTATGACGGAAACTAGGGCGGCAAGAGTGGAACAAAACACCAGGCAAAAGGCCAAGTCTTCCACCCTTTACCAATTATATAGATGCATTAATAATAATAATAGAGATATTGTGATATCCCAACCAAAATCCTGTCCACCATGGAGCAATCTTCAACTTCACCTGCAACTAACAACGCTATAAGAGGGGCTGAGCAAAGTGGTAACATAGCCAAGCAACGGTTTGCATAGGAAAGGTGTCAAAGGTTAGAGGTTCATGGCAACACGGGATGGCTCGACAAATAGATGATAGGTAGCGCAGCAAAGCGATAGAACGAAGCAACTAGCATAGCAATGATAGTAGTGAGATCCGGGGTAGCGGTCATCTTGCCTGAGATCCCGCACGGAAGAAGAACGAGTCCATGAAGAAGACAAGCGGACGTAGTCGAACGAATCCTCACAATCGCAACATTACCGGAACTAAGAAGCAACACCGGAAAGAAACAAACAACATGGTAAACACACAGCACATAAACATGGCATGATGCACAAACAAGTATGATGCATGTCCGGTTTAATGAGGAATGGCATGGCAAGTGCAACAAACAATACTACAAGTTAAGTGGAGATCAATATGCAACGAGTTGCATATTGACGAAACACCACATGCAATTATTTAGTTGATCTCGTTTAAGCTACCAAACAATATTAAATGTTGTTAAACATGGCAAGAGGTAAAGCATAATGAAACTACCTATCTAGGAAAATTTAAATGAGGCCGGAAGTAACAAACAACAAGTCCGGAAAATCCCCATATGCATATTTTAGATTCGGTACTGTTCTTCCCTAAACACAATTTTATTGTTGCTAAACAGGAAAATAAAGTGCACCATGTTAATCTAGGCATTTTTCCACCCCATTTACATATAAAGTTTATTAAAATCGGAGCTACGGTTAATTAGTTATGAAATAAATCATTTTAACATGGCATTTAAGCAAATTAACACAAACAACATTTTA
This sequence comes from Triticum aestivum, assembly GCF_018294505.1. Taxonomy (NCBI): domain Eukaryota; kingdom Viridiplantae; phylum Streptophyta; class Magnoliopsida; order Poales; family Poaceae; genus Triticum; species Triticum aestivum. Next base: position 401,568,398 of record NC_057804.1, on the reverse strand, counting down.
AACATAGATGAAAGTGGCATATTATTAATCTACACAATTTTCTGAGCATTTAACATATATAAATTATTTTAATCCGATGCACAGTTTGTGAGTTATTAAATGCATGAACTAGGGGGGTTTTTCTGTAAAACTGTAAATCCTCGGATAAATGAAAAAAAACGCATATAGGTAAAAAAACATCCGGGGCTGAAACTTGCTGGCCCAACATGCACAAAAGAGGGGCTGGGCGCTGCTCACCCATGGGCTCGGCCCAGTCGGTGGAGAGGAAGCGAGGCAGCAGCAGGGCAAGGCGCGGCTGGGCTGGCACGCTGCTGGGCCGGGGAAGGCCGGCAGGGGTCACTAGACCGAAGCCAGGCTGGTGGAAGGAGGGGCCCACGCGGGCGTCGCGAGTGGACGGTTGGGTCGAGCGGCTCCTCCGCTCGACCCTGACCAAGACGGCGGCGGCTGGCTCCGGCAGGGGCCGCGAGGGCGGAGGAGGCCATGGGGGCGGCGTCTCCGGCCGGATCCAGGCGGATCTGGGCGCGGCGGCTCCGTTCCCGGTGACGGCGAGGCCAGCCGGCGACGGGCGGAGCTCCTAGGGCGACAGGGACCTGCGGGGAAGGAGAGAGAGAAGCCATGAGGGAGAGGGAGAAGGAAGGAGAAAGAAGGAGAGGGCGGCGGGGTTCGGCCTGGCAGGGCACTCACCGGCAGGCGAGCAGGTGAACGGCGGCGAGGCCTGGCGCGGAGGCGACGGCGCTGGAGGGCGGAGGCGAGCGGGCAGGGAGACGCGGGAGCTCGGGGCTGGAGTTCCTACGGCGGCGGCGGCGCGATGGGCTCGTCCGGGCCTAGATGGGCTCGGGCGGGCCGCGAATGGCCTTGGGGGGGCTGCGGCGGTGGAGGCGGGATGAGGTGGCGACGTGGTGACGCAGGAGAGGCTGGCGGGCGCGAGGATGGCGGCGCTGGCCCGTGGCATCGTGCCAAGTGGCGGCGGCGGGCTGGCAGCGCCAGATCCGAGGGAGGGAGGCACGGAAATTGAGGGAGGAGGCGCTGATTTCGAGGAGGGAGGCGGCTGGGAGGTAGGGGAAGGCTAGGGATGCCCAAAATGGACTAGGGGTGTCCATATATAGCAAATTTGCTAGGGTTTGGGGGTTAGGAGGGGAAAATGGGGGCTTTCGAAGCCCTCCGATGGCGATCCGACGGATCCGATCGAGGGGGAGGTTAGACAGGCCCGGGAGAGGTTGGTGGGCTGTGTTTAGAGAGGCTTGGGCTGATAGGAGAGAGAGGAGAAATTCAGCCCGGCAGCAGTTTCGGAGACCGAAACGTCCGACGAAGGTACCGGCAACGGTGCCGCTATATATTTAACGGTTGGGCTATCAAATGGACTCCGAATGCGACGAAACTTGGCAGGCGGCCTGTCTACTCTATAATAAGACCGCACGACAAGTTGCAACCCATTCCGAGAACATTTTATGCCACTTATAAAATAATATTTCGGAGGTGCCACGGGCGCGTGCGAGTGTGGTCGGGCTCAGAACGGACAACGGAGAGAACCGGCGGAACACGAACGGATGCAAGTTTTATGAAAATGATGCTGATGCAATGCGAATGATGCTATGAGATGAGATGCATAATAAGAACAAAATGCAAAACAAACGACAAAAACCCAACCACGAAGGAAATATCATATAGCATCTCCGGAAAAGGCAAGAGTCGGAGTTACGAATATGGAAAGTTGTATCCGGGGCGTTACAATCGGCAGCAGGTGAGGTCGCATGGTCGGGAGGCGGGAGTAGCAGCCAAAGCAGCGCAGCAGTAGGAGCAGCGAGCAGAGCAGTGAAGCAGCGAGCAGGCGCAGCGGTTGGCGAGCAGCAGCAAGCCGCGGCGAGTGAGGGAGTCCTAGATTAGGGGGTCCTCGGACAGCCGGACTATCTACTTGTGCCGCACTGTTGGACTATGAAGATACAAGATTGAAGACTTCATCCCGTGTCCGGGTGGGACTCTCCTTTGCGTGGAAGGCAAGCTTGGCAATTTGGATATGTAGATTTCCTTCTCTGTAACCGACTCTGTGTAACCCTAGCCCCCTCCTGTGTCTATATAAACCGGAGGGTTTAGTCCATAGGACGAGAACAATCATAATCATAGGCTAGCTTCTAGGGTTTAGCCTATACGATCTCGTGGTAGATAAACTCTTGTAATACTCATATCATCAAGATCAATCAAGCAGGAAGTAGGGTATTACCTCCATAGAGAGGGCTCGAACCTGGGTAAACATTGTGTCCCCCGCCTCCTGTTACCATTATCCTTAGACACATAGTACGGGACCCCCTACCCAAGATCCGCCGGTTTTGACACCGACAATGGTGCTTTCATTGAGAGTTCCACTGTGTCGTCGCGGTAAGGCATAATGGCTCCTTCAATCATCCACAACGATGTGCTCCAGGGTGAGGTTTTCCTCCGCGAATAGATCTTCGTATTCGGTGGCTTTGCACTGCGGGCCAACTCACTTGGCCATCCGGAGCAGATCGATAGCTACGCCCCTGGTCATCAGGTCGGGTTTGGAAGCCTGAACTACACCGCCGACATCCGCGGAGACTTAATCTTCGACAGATTCGATCCCATGACAGGTACGCCGAACAATCACGATAAGCATGACTTAGATCTGCCATCGGATTGTGTTCAGGAGATCACACCTATAGCTGCCCTGGCTCTTAATCCGGAGCAGATCGTGCCATCCAAGGACTGGTGGATGGGCCCCGCCACGGAGGCCGCACAGTCAGCGGCGATAGAGCCGAACACGGACTTCGCCTCCAATGAGGTCTGTGTCATGGGACCATCGGACTCGTCTTCGGCCATAGGCTCCGAACCACGCGCATCCGTGCTCATCAAACCTGACTGGGCACCGGTCATGGAGTTTACCTCCACGGATATCTTTCAGTACTCGCCCTTGGGCGACATGCTAAATTCGTTGAAATCTCTCTCCCTGTCAGGAGACTCTTGGCGGAACAATGTCCGGCTTGAGTGGGAAGCGGACGATGAAGAAATTCGTTCCCCACCCACCACCCACTTAATAGCTAATGTCGACGACTTAACCGACATGCTTGATTTCGACTCCGAAGACATCGATGGTATGTACGACGATGCCGGAGAAGAATAGGAACCACTACACAAAGGGCGCTGGACAGCCACCTCATCATATGATATATATATGATGGACACACCCAAAGAAAGCAATGGCGATGAGGCAACGGAGGTTAATCTCCTTGGGAAGCAATCTAAGCACCAATGTCAGTGACGCTGGCACACGAGACCGGCACACGAGACAATAACACTCCGGATGGTGCCGAAGACGAAAACAAACCCGCCCAGCCAAGCTTCGAGCAAGCCGAACAGGAGGATGGGAAAGCTATCCCTGATAAACAGGCAATGGATGGAGACATGGAGGATGACAATTACATGCCCCTCTCCGAAGATGAGGTGAGCCTCGGCGATGAAGAATTCACCGTGCCTGAGGATCCCGTTGAGCAGGAGCGCTTCAAGCACTGGCTTATAGCCACTGCAAAGAGCCTGAAGAAAAAGCAGCAGCATCTTCAAGCTGATCAAGATTTGCTAACTGATAGATGGACCGAGGTCCTAGCAGCCGAGGAATACAAACTCGAGTGCCCAACCAAAAGCTACCCGAAACATAGGTTGTTACCTCAATTCAAGGAAGAGGCACTAGAACCTACACTACCAGTGCAGGATGCGGCTGACCGGCCACCTCGTGGCCGGGACAAAGCGGCGTATCAGCCCGAACACCTGCCCGCACCCCGTCGCCAATCAAGAAAAAACACGAAGGCCCGGGGCTACACACAGGACCTGCGAGACAAGTTGGAAAACAAAGCAGGACAGTCAAGATCGATCTACAGATCACGGGGGTGCGCCCCAACGCGTGACGATGATCACCACGCCGGATATACTAAATACAAATCCGGCCGGGCCGAATACAACCGACCAGACCCATTTAAACTACGTCGTTATGTAGCCTGGCATAGAGGCGCCGCACAACCCCTATGCTTCACTGACGAAGTAATGGATCATGAGTTCCCAGAAAGGTTTAAACCCCCGAACATCGAGTTATATGATGGGACAACAGACCCCGCGGTATGGATTGAAGATTTCCTTCTCCACATTCACATGTCCCACAATGATGATCTACATGCCATCAAGTACCTCCCACTAAAACTCAAGGGACCGGCTCGACATTTGCTGAATAGTCTGCAGGCAAACTCCATTGGAAGTTGGGAGAACCTGGAATACGCATTCCTGGACAACTTCCAGGGCACTTATGTGCGACCACCGGATGCTGATCATTTAAGTCACATTACCCAACAGCTCGGAGAGTCAGCCAGGAAATTCTGGACTCGGTTCCTAACTAAAAAGAACCAAATTGTCGATTGTCCGGATGCCGAAGCCCTAGCAGCCTTTAAACATAACATCCGCAACGAGTGTCTTGCCCGACACCTCGGCCAAGAGAAGTCGAAGTCCATGGCAGCCCTCACGACACTCATGACCCGCTTTTGCGCGGGCGAGGATAGCTGGCTGGCTCGCAGCAACAGCACATCGCGAACTCCTGGCACCTCAGATGCCAGAGACAGCAACGGCAAGCCCCGCCGCAACAGACACAAGTGTCGCAACAATGGCAATAACGCCAAAGACACGGCCGTTAATGCCGGATCAGTTGCTCTAAGTCCGGTCAGCGGAAAAGGCCATTCAAAAGAAACAATCCAGGCCCGTCTAGTCTGGACCACAAACTTGATCGCTCATGTAAAATTCACGGCACCCCCGATAAACCTGCCAACCACACCAACAGAGAATGTTGGGTGTTCAAACAGGCCGGCAAGTTGAATGCCAAAAACAAGGAAAAGGGGTTGCATGGCAATGACGACGAGGAGACCCGGCCGCTGAACACAGGAGGACAGAAGAAATTTCCTCCCCAAGTGAAAACAGTAAACATGATATAAGCCACCCATATCCCCAAGCGGGAACGGAAGCGCGCACTAAGGGATGTCTACGCGATGGAGCCAGTCGCCCCAAAGGTCAACCTATGGTCTTCTTGTCCGATCACCTTTGATCATAGGGACCATCCGACCAGCATCCGTCATGGCGGTTCGGCCGCACTGGTCCTTGACCATATTATCAACGGATTCCACTTCACACGAGTCCTCATGGACGGTGGCAGCAGCCCGAACCTGCTCTATCAGGATACAGTGTGCAAAATGGGCATCGTCCCTCAAGGATCAAACCCACCAAAACCACCTTGAAAGGTGTTACACCAGGTGTAGAGGCTTGCTGCACGGGCTCAATTACACTGGAAATAGTCTTCGGATCTCCAGACAACTTCCAAAGCGAGGAGTTAATCTTCGATATCGCCCCCTTCCGCAGTGGCTGCCACGCACTGCTCGGACGAACCGCATTTGCCAGATTCAATGCGGTGCCGCACTATGCTTACCTCAAGCTCAAGATGCCCGGACCTCGTGGAGTTATAACAGTCAATGGAAACACAGAGCGCTCCCTCCGTACGGAGGAGCACACGGCAGCCCTCGCAGCAGAAGTACAGAGCAACCTTCTTAGATAGACCTCCAATTCGGCTATAAAAGCGTTCGGACACCGTTAAGCGGGTCTGAAGTACTCTACAACAGGATCGGCCGGCATGTCCACAGCTCACCTAGTAATTCGGCCTCCGTCCTAGTCCCAGTCAAGCGGTGAAATTCGTGCCGCGCGTACATAACTACGCACTTAAAATACCATGGTCATAGGCGGAGGCACAACTACAATGCGGCCCACAATGCGGCTCAACCGCCCTAGGACCCCTATACATTCACCCTTTTCTTTCTATCATGTCCCTCCAGAGACTCTTCCGATAGCCTGACTATCGACCCATCACGGGACGGAAACAGCAAGGAGGCAAGGAGCTTTGGCGTACAAGGGCATCCCCAAGTGGTCTTTGATAATGATCGCTATACCTATTTTACATACCCACACGCAGCTCCTTCTTGGTTAGGACATGTCAAATAGTCCTATTATGCTTATGGCACTACTTGTATACATACGCCTTGACGTATTATTCAAACAACAATGGAAAACAATGTACAGCGTCAGCTTATTATTACATTTCTTTCTCCTTTTCCTTTACTGCTTATTTATTACAAATTGCAGCCGTACATTTTGGTACGTTCAGCTCGCCAGGGGCTTCAGTGTACCCCATAACACGGCAAGAAAAGTCCGAACACTTTTAACAGTGCGGCACCCCGAACTTATAACATTATATGCATCAGCTCCGAATCGTGTCTTCGGTCAATAGTTGGGTTTGCCCGGCTCCCATGTTTTGCTGCCTTACGTTCTGCTACATCGGGTAAGGTGGCACAGGGAGAACTACTGCGATTGTGTCCCAGTTCTTCCGGATGAGCACCTTAGTAGAGAAAGCCAAAAACTGACTGTCATGATGCGGCGAGAGCTGGTCGCTGTTCGAGAGGTCTCATATCCTTAAAGATTTTTTCCGTTTTGAGCGAGGAATCGGCCTTGTCCGATTTAGGCGTGTATAGCGCCCCAAGTTGGGCCTTCAGAATACCAGGGTCTACGCCAAAATTTAAAATTATAGACTTCTATGGCTAAGTGAGAGTGATAAAGTTGGATAAAGCGTGTTTTTATTTATCCCGATTGCCTTGTTCGTTGCGCTAAACACCTCCTTAAAGGACCAAAAATTTGGATAAAGCGTGTTTTTATTTATCCCGAACACCCCGGTACTAGTTACATGGGGGCAGAAGCCGACGACTGGCCAACTCTCAAATTTTATAAACGGCCGCACATAAGGTAAAATTTTAAATCAACAAGCGTTATATAGCGCAAATGAACTTGTTTTCATATTACAGGATCAAATGAGTACATTCATTCAAATATTACATCCTTAGCACATTGCTCCGCCACAAGGCGGGAGCCCTGTAGGACACTGTCATAATACTTTTCGGGGTGGCGGTGCTCCTTTCCCTTCGGTGGCCCCTTCGTCACCAGCTTCTTGGCATCCATCTTCGCCCAGTGCACTTTTGCGCAGGCGAAGGCCATCCGCGCACCTTCAATGCAAACTGACCGCTTTATAACTTCAAGCCACGGACAGGCACTCACAAGCCTCTTCACAAGGAGAAAGTAGCTGCTAGGCAGGGGCTCGGCAGGCCATAGCCGGACTATGAGGTCCTTCATGGCCAATTCAACCGCCTTGTGCAGTTCGACCAGTTGCTTCAGCTGGTCGCTCAAGGGCATCGGGTGTTCGGTCCCAATGTACTGAGACTAGAACAACTTCTCCATCGAGCTCCGTTCTTCGGCCCGGTAGAACTTCGCGGCATCCAATATGCTATGCGGCAGATCTGCGAACGCTCCTAGAGAGCTCTGAATTCGGGTAAGTAAAAGGAAAGTCTCCTTCACATGCTTTCTTTGCATAATTAATGCCTTACCCGCTGCTATCTTCTTGGCCGCCTGAATCTCCTGGAGGGCCCTTTGGGCTTTGGCTTTGGTGTCTCGCGCGCTCTGGAGGGCCTCAGCAAGCTCGGACTCTCGCGCCTTAGAGTCACGCTCCAAGGACTCGTATTTTTGACAAAATCCTGGAGCTCTTGCTGAACCTCGTCGACCCGGGCCTCTTGCTTCTCGCGCTCGACGCGTTCCTTGACCGCTTTGTCTTCGGCCTCGGTCAGCGCCTTCTTAAGGGCCGCCACTTCGGTCGTGGCCCCTATTAAAGTTCATGACGCTTCTATTAGCTGCAACAAATTTTCCTTTATATATATACAGACGGGGAATTGTGTACCTTTGTTTTCCTCGAGCTGCCTCTTCACGAGGCCGAGCTCTTCCTCGGTATGCTCCTGGTCCCACTTCAGTCTGGAGACCTCCGCAGTACGAGCGACAGTGGCCAACAGTGACGCCTGCTTATTCACATAGACATATTCTGTTAGACTCCTGTGGATGTTATTTTATCCTCTGTTCAGCCTTTCTTTCCGAACACCAAACAGAGCATGAGGGGCTACTGTCTATACTGTGATATTTTCTTACAATTTTATTACTTACCTCAAAGCCTGTTAGGAGGCTAGCGCAGGCTCCGAGCAATCCGCTTTTGGCGGACCGGACCTTCTCTATCACCATACCCATGATGGTATGGTGTTCTTCATCAATGGAAGCGCCGCGAAGCCCTTCCAGCAAGTTGTCCGATGCCTCTGGATGGACAGAGGTCATCGGCACAGATGGCTCGCCCCCCTTAGAGAGAGGTTGCCTGCCTGAATCCAGAACTACTCGGGGTCCCGGAGCAGTATCCGGCTGGGGGACAGACTTGCCGCGGCCCCCATTATCGGAATCCATGGGGGTCTAACCTTCCATGTGCCCGGTGGCTGGGATTTCGCCTGGGGGCATCTCCAGAACTGTCTCCCCTTGGTCCGGTATCCTCTGAGACAACACCTCGGTGTCGTTCACGGGCCAGGGGGAGGTGGCCATCGGGAGTGAATCGTTGTTCATCGCCGACTGGCCCAAAGACCCATCCGAGGAGTATACCCCGATGTGGGACTTGGCCGGACTGCATATGCATGTTCGGCATGATAAGAAGCAATAAATCAAAGCATACTAGAAGTATTATAGTGTCCGGATACTTACGACTTGACCAGGGGCTTGTCCCTAGGCAGCCACTCCTCGCCGCTGTAGGTGGCTGTGGTGGAGTGGTCCGGAAGGAAGGTCTTTCCCTTCTTGGACCCCTCAGCCTCCCCAGATGGGGCGGCCTTCCTCTTCTTCTCCCCTCGGTTGGGGGGAGGGATTTCTTCTTCCTCATCCTCGACTTTGTTGGAGGAGCGCGCCTCGGTGTCTCCGGACGATGAGTCCGCTACAACCTTGCGCCGGAGACCTTTCTTGGTCCCCGCGGCATTCTTCTTGGCCTTCTTCTCTGGCACCCCATAGGGCACCGGAAACACCATCTTCATTAAGAGAGGCGATGCTGGATCTTTGGGTAGTGGAGCCGGACAGTCAATCTACTCCGCTATTGCCACCCAGTCCTGTGAAATTTGCATGGAGGCTTAGATTCCTCCCGCGAACATGCTGGGGAAAGGCACATCTTGCAAAATATAAAAACTTACCGGATTGGCGGGGCGCTTGGCGCTGAGTCCGTGATCTTCGGCTATGGGCAGTGGTACCTCGGTGGCCTTGGACAGCACCTTCCAAACGTCTTCGTGCGTCGTGTCGAAGAGCTCTAGCAGCATTTGGTGTTCGGCCGGTTCAGATTCCCACATATTATAAGCCCGTCTCTGATACAGAAGGATCCGGCGAAAGAGCATGACCTGGACAATGTTGACAAGCTTAATTTTCTTGCTTATCATATTCTTGACGCACGTCTAAAGTTCGGTCAGCTCCACCGATGAACCCTAGGCTAAGCCCTTCTCTTTCCAGGAGGTGAGCCGCATGGGGATGCCGGATCGAAATTCGGGGATCGCCGCCCAGTTGGTGTCGTGCGGATCGGTGATATAGAACCACCCCGATTGCCACCCCTTTACGGTCACCACAAAGGAGCCTTCGGGCCAGGTGACATTGGGCATCTTGCTCACCATGGTGCCTCCGCACTTGCTTGTTGGCCAACCACCACCTTTGGCTTCACGTTGAAGGCCTTCAGCATAGGCCAAAGTGGGGCATAATGCGGAGGAAGGCCTCGCACATGATGATAAACGCCGAGATGTTGAGGATGAAAATTGGGGCCAGATCATGGAAGTCCAGCCCCTAATAGAACATAGGTCCGCGGACGAATGGGCGCAGGGGAATCCAAGTCCGCCGATGATGTGAGAGAGGAACACTACCCTCTCTTAGGGTTCGAGGTAAGGACTATTTGCCCTTCAGCCGGAAGCCGGTGCACGATGTTCGCGGGCAGGTATCCGGCCTCCTGGAGCTTCGTGATGTCCTCCTCCGTTATCCACTTGCCTCCCGCTCCAGACATGCTTGGAATGGCTTTGCGGAGAAGGTGAGAACTTGGGCGCTGGAGCTCGAGCGAGGGAGAATGGATGAGTAGAGAAAGAAGAAGGCGTGGGTGAAAAAAAGGGAATCCTTATCTCTTTATAAAGACGGCAGAAACCGTGCGTCTCCCCACTTGCCCTATAAACTCGCTTATTCCCCAAGCGCCGTGTTGATGGCACGGTTGGGTTACCCACACCCGTATTGATGAGAATCCCGTGATAAGGGGACACGACCTCTGCTTCGACAAGACGTGCCAGTGAAACCGCCTCGAATATGTGCACTAGCAAGTTCAGAAAAATGGTTTGAATAATGATCGGGCCGTGGCGTGATGTCACGCTGTGAAAAGTTGTCAGCAGATTAGATTTGTGGAATATTGTGCTCTATACGGTGGTATGTGGAATTTGTTTTGCAGAGCCAGACACGATCCTTGTGTCCAAGATCTTCTGTGGAGTTTTCGGATAAGGAACCCGCCTTGCAATGCCGAAGACGATCTATGCACCGGACTCATCGTCATTGAAGCCTGGTTCGGGGGCTACTGAGGGAGTCCTGGATTAGGGGGTCCTCAGAGAGTCGGACTATGTACTTGTGCAGGACTGTTGGACTATGAAGATACAAGATTGAAGACTTCATCGCGTGTCCGGGTGGGACTCTCCTTTGCGTGGAAGGCAAGCTTGGCAATTCGGATATGAAGATTTCCATCTATGTAACCAACTCTGTGTAACCCTAGCCTCCTCCGGTGTCTATATAAACCGGAGGGTTTAGTCCATAGGATGAGAACAATAATAATCATAGGCTAGCTTCTAGGGTTGAGCCTCTATGATCTCGTGGTAGATCAACTCTTGTAATACTGATATCATCAAGATCAATCAAGCAGGAACTAGGGTGTTACCTCCATAGAGAGGGCCCGAACCTGGGTAAACATTGTGTCCACCGCCTCCTGTTACCATTGGCCTTAGACGCATAGTTCGGGACCCCTACCCGAGATCCGCCGGTTTTGACGCCGATAGCGAGGCTATGTGCGGGCGCACGTGCACCGCAGCAGCACCAACAGCGCAGGAGCGGCAGCCACACCCGCGCGTACGCAGGGATTCGGGGCACGACGGTGATGGCGGACTACGGTGTCCAAATCAAAGGGGGGAAAGGGGGGATCAGCGGAGGGCCTCACTGTGAGCGCGATGACGTGGTCAGGGAGGCCGTGGAGGTCATGGTGGTGTACATCGACAGCGAAGATGGCGAGGCAGTGACAGGGCCGAACGGGGAGAAGCACTCGACCCCGACGGTGTGGCGGCTCCCGGCTCGTACGCGTGGTCGGGGATGAAGCAGCGGACGTCGGGGGTTCTCCGGGACTCCGCGGTGCGGTGCGGGGCAGCCGATGGTCATCGCAACAGCGACAGTAGCGATTGACTACACGATGCAAGGAAGAGAACGAGCGAGGGGAGGGGAATGTGGGCGCTAGGGTTTGCCTTTGCGTTTGGGGATGGTCTTATCCTCCTCCTGGCGTCCCTGTAGTGCCAGACGTCGAGCATCAACGAACCGGGCGTCGTGGATTTCTGCCATGCCAAGCTTGAGATGGCTTGTTTGTGGGCTGGGTTGTGCACTGTAGCAATGGGCTACAAGTGCACAATAGTAGTTAGGCCTTTCTCTTTTTATTTCGTTTTATTTATTGTTTTGTATTTTCTCCAATGTTTTGCATTTTAAAGTAATACCAAACGAATTTTATTGATTACACCACTTGTCACATAAATCAAGTATGATATTTTGGAGAGCCCCAAGAATTTTCAAGTTAGTTGGAAAAACATAAACATTTATTTATTTTGAAAAGGTTACGCTTATCTCAGTTGGACCACTTTATATTTTACTAGAGATTAATCAGAGAGCCAAATGATGTTGGTTGCCACGTGATAATTAGCTAGTGAATATTTGCAACCCAACGAACATTTTTGGTTTGACATTTGAAAATTTATATTTTTGATTTTATTTTTAAATTAGAATTTGAAACTCTTTGAATCTAAGTGAGATTAGCAACAGTAACAGTGGTGACGTGGCCTCATTAGCAGAGGATTACTGTAGCTTGATTATCCGGGCGTCACAGGATCGGCCCCAGCAGCTTCGAGCCAGGAGAGCTCCGCTTCGAGCGGCAACCAGACTCCACCTTCACCCGAACCCATCATGTCCACGGAAAATTTGTCCTTGACCATCGAGGCAGGATCAGGAGGCGGAAGCCAGGAATCAATCTCGGCCGAACGATTCCTCCACAATGCTCACCCAGCTGCAAACTCCCATGACGAAGTGGCGGCCAATGGCCAAAAATCACTCTCGCCCCGAAGCAACTCAATCTCAAGCCCTAGCATAAAATCCACACGCAGGGATCAAAATCCTTCCTTGACTTCCGATGACTGCCCAGACCCCTTCGAGGATCCGGTCCCACACCCCGATCTTAGCTCGGCCAGTAGAAATCAAGAACTGGCTAGGGCATTGACCGCCCCCGCTATAATGGAATTTGGCCTAGAGCCCCCAAGTTCGGAAACCCTCGCTTTGATAAATGAGGTGTTGGACCAAATTCAAAGAATGAGTATCCAAGAGGATCTCTCCTTCGCTCACGATCGTCAACCCGTCGAGGCGTACTATAGGGAATTTTGCATCCCTCCCACCACCCACTTGGTAGCCACTATCGATGATTTAACCAATCTGCTAGACTATAATTTGGATAATACCAAATACATGGACGAGGGGGATGGAGCCACGGCCAGTTCCGATGTTACACCACACTTTTCTGGCCGCTGGACGACGGCTTCCACCTAGGACATATACATGATGGACACACCCAAGGATGGCGACGACACTCCCAATCAGGACAGAGGCAAGCCCAAAGATGATCCACCCAAATGCCAAAAAATGCACCATCGATCAAAGCCACGATGAAGCCATGCAAGCAACATGGACTTTGTGGAGAACGGCACCGTAAATAATACGGATGACTGCTACTTCTTGAGCTTGCATTGGCTTTTCCCTTGAAGAGGAAAGGGTGATGCGGCACAGTAGAGATAATTATTTCCCTCAATTAAGAACCAATGTATCAATCCAGTAGGACAAATGCGCAAGTCCCCAATAGATGCACCTACACAAACAATCAAACACTTGCACCCACTGGGATAAAGGGGTTTTCAATCCCTTCATGGCCACTTGCAAAGGTGAGATCTGATAGAGATAGATAAAACTAAATAAAAGATAAAATATTTTTCGATTTTTTGGTTTATAGATATGAAAATAAAATATTTCAATATAGTAGATCGGAAACAAATATAATGGAAAATAGACCCGGTGGCCTTAGGTTTCACTAGAAGCTTCTCTCTTGAAGGCAAATAATACGGTGGGTGAACAAATTATTATCAAGCGATTGATAGAAAAGCGCAAAGTTATGACGATATCCAAGGCAATGATTATGCATATAGGCATCACATCCGTGTCAAGTAGACCGACTCTTGCCTGCATCTACTACTATTACTCCCCACATCGACCGCTATCTAGCATGCATCTAGATTATTAAGTTAATAAAGAATAGAATAACACCTTAAGTAAGACGACATGATGTAGAGGGATAAACTCAAGCAATATGATGAAAACCTCATCTTTTTATCCTCGATGGTAACAATGCAATACGTGTCTCGCTACCCCTACTTTGTCACTGGGTGAAATCTCACGAGATTGAACCCAAAACTAAGCAGCTCTCTCGTTGCAAGAAAAAACAATCTAGTTGGACAAACCAAACCGATATTTCGTAGAGAAATACAAAGATATCGAATCATGCATATAAGAATTCAGAGAAGATTCAAATAATATTCATAGATAAGCTGATCATAAATCCGCAATTCATTGATCTTGTCAAACACACCGCAAAAGAAGATTACATTGGATAGATCTCCAAGAACATCGAGGAGAGCATGGTATTGAGAATCAAAGAGAGAGAAGAAGCCATCTAGCTACTATCTATTGACCCGTAGGTCTGGGGTAAACAATTCACACTTCATCGGAAGGGCAATAGGGTTGAAGTAGATGCCCTCCGTGATCGACTCCCTGTCCGGCAGGATGCCGGAAAAGGACCCAAGATGGGATCCCACAGGAACAGAAGGTTGCGCCGGCGAAGAAGTATTTTTGTGGATGCCTCTAATGGTTCTGGAGCTATAAGTTTACGAAAGGTCAAAAAGAAACAGATGCACTAGAGCTATAAGTTTACGAAAGCTCAAAAAGAAACTAAGTGGGTGTGCATCCAACTCACCTACTCACGAAGACCTAGGGAAATTTGAGGAAGCCCATCATTGGAATACATAAGCCAAGTTCTATAATGAAAAATTCCCACTAGTATATGAAATTGACAACATAGGAGACTCTCTATGATGAAGATCATGGTGCTACTTTCTAGCACAAGTGTGGAAAAGGGATAATAACATTGCCCCCTCTCTCTTTTCTCTCTCTTTTTTTCTTTTTTATGGTGGGATTCTTTGGCCTCTTTTATTTTTTTTGTAAAGTCTGGAGACTCATCCCAACTTGTGAGGGAATCATAGCTTCCGTCATCCTTTCCTCACATGGGACAATGCTCTAATAATGATGGTCATCACACTTTTATTTAGTTACAACTCAAGAATTAATTACAACTCGATACTCAGAACAAAATATGACTCTACATGAATGCCTCCGGCGGTGTATCGGGATGTGCAATGATCTAGCGTAGCAAATGACATAAAAAAGGACAAGACATGTAAACATCATGCTAGCTATCTTACGATCATGCAAAGCAATATGACAATGATGGAGCGTGTCATAATAAAACGGAACGGTGGAAGTTGCAAGGAAATATATATCGGAATGGCTATGGAAATTCCATAATAGGTAGGTAGGGTGGCTATTTTGAGGAAGATATAAGGTGGTTGTAAGGCACCGACGAAAGTTACATGGTACTAGATAGGCTAGCAATGGTGGAAGGGTGAGAGTGCGTATAATCCATGGACTCAACATTAGTCATAAAGAACTCACATACTTATTGCAAAAATCTATTAGTCATTGAAACAAAGTACTACGCACATGATCCTAGGAGGATAGATTGGTAGGAAAAGACCATCGCTCGTCCCCGACCGCCACTCATAAGGAAGACAATCAATAAATAAATCATGCTCCGACTTCATCACATAACGGTTCACCATACGTGCATGCTAAGGGAATCACAGACTTTAACACAAGTATTTCTACAATCCAAAATTACTCACTAGCATGACTCCAATATCACCATCTTTATATCTCAAAACAGTCATAAGGAATCAAACTTCACATAGTATTCAATGCACTTTATATGGAAGTTTTTATGATATCCCTCTTGGGTGCCCATCATATTAGGACTAAATTCATTACCAAAGAAAATTACCATGCTGTTTAGAGAGACTCTCAAAATAATATAAGTGAAGCATGACGATTCAACAATTTCTATAAAATAAAACCACCGCCGTGCTCTAAAAAGATATAAGTGAAGTACTAGAGCAAATTGCCTAGCTCAAAAGATATAAGTGAAGCACATAGAGTATTCTAATAAATCATGATTCATGCATGTCCCTCTCAAAAGGTGTGTACATCAAGTATGATTGTGACAAACTAAAAAGCAAATACTCATATCATACAAGATGCTCCAAGTAAAACACATATCATGCGGTGAATAAAAATATAGCCTCAAGTAAATTTACCGATAGACGGAGACGAAAGAGGGGATGCCATCCGGGGCATTCCCAAGGTTAGGCTCTTGGTTGTCCTTGAATATTACCTTGGGATGCCTTAGGCATCCCCAAGCTTAGGAACTTGCCACTCCTTATTCCATAGTCCACCAAATCTTTACCAAAAACTTGAAAACTTCACAACACAAAACTCAACAGAAAACTCATGAGATCCGTTAGTATAAGAAAATAAAATCACCAGTTTTGGTACTGTTGTGAACTCTTTATTTATATTGGTGTAATATATATTGTATTCCAACTTCTCTATGGTTCATACCCCCCGATACTACCCATAGAATCATCAAATAAGCAATCAACACATAGAAAACAGAATCTGTCAAAAACAGAACAGTCTGTAGTAACCTATAAACTTCGAATACTTATGTAACTCCAAAAATTTTGAACAATTAGGATAACAGAGGCAATATGTATATCAATCTCGTGTAAAATATTCAGAATTTTATCACGCTTTTGTGATTTTTAAAAATTACGTGACTGGGTGATGACCCACAAGTATAGGGGATCAATCATAGTCCTTTTGATAAGTAAGAGTGTCGAACCCAATGAGGAGCAGAAGGGAATGGCAAGTGGTTTTCAGCAAGGTAATGTCCGCAAGCGCTAAAATTGTAAGTAGCGAGTAGTTTGATAGCAATATAATTTATAACGAGCAAGTAACGATAATAGTAAAAAAAAGTGCAGCAAGGTAGCCCAATCCTTTTGAGGCAAAGGACCTGCCAAAATGGGCTCTTATAGTACACAGAGCGTTCTTGAGGGTACACGGAATTTCATCTAGTCACTTTCATCATGTTGGTTCGATTTGTGTTTGCTACTTTGATAATTTGATATGTGGGTGGACCGGTGCTTAGGTGCTATTCTTACTTGAACAAACCTCCTACTTATGATTAACCCCCTCACAAGCATCCACAAATGTCGGATTTCGGGTTCCGGCAGACCCTTGAGGTTCGAACACTGGGGTGCGCGCGGAGATTACGCCCTCTGTCTACCTGCTCCTCACAAAATCGCTAGGACCTAAACTACGAAAAGATCAACACAAGAGACATACGGTTTATACTGGTTCGGGTCACCATTGTGGTGTAATACCCTACTCCAGTGTGTGGTGTGGTGGATTGCCTCTTGGGCTGATGATGAATAATACAAGGAAGAACAGCCTCGCGAGGGTCTGTTCTTGGCTGGTGCGATGAACTCGCCCTATCTCTCTCTCTTTCCATTCTAGATGTATGCCCGATACCAGATGATGATCCCTACCCTGGGGGTGGCTAGTCCTATTTATAGGCAAAGGACCTCGGCCTCTTCCCAAATATTGAGTGGGAAGGGCGTCAACAATTGGCCATTTTGAAGGGGAACAGCGGGTACACTTATCCTGACTAAAGTTGGTCCTCGCCTGTCAAAGGCTCTGGTGGGGACGCCGGCTTGGGCTCCACGGTGACCTCCATCCTGCCGTTGGACTGGTCTTGGTCTTGTTGCACCGAAATGGATGCCTTTGCTTGATGCTCTCGCCCGCGCTTGCTCCCCTTGCACCAAAGAGGAAAGGAGGACACTGCGCGGGCTGGCGCCCGACTGGCGCCCTTGGTCTTCATGGCATGCGTCATGGGCACCTCGCGAGGTACCCTGCCTTGAACTCTCCGCCTCCTCGTGAACCATCCGGATGAGGCTGTGCCTGAGGAAGCTCCTTGTCGTCCGCCCCACGAGGCTTGGCCCCTCGCGAGGGTCTTGAGCCTCTGTTGATGAAGATGGGTTGTGCTGGGGCCCCCCTTTGAGCCACTCCGCAGGCCGCAGGCAGGCAAGTCTGGGGACCCCCGTTCCCAGAACGCCGACAGTAGCCCCCAGGCCCGCGGCGCGCCCGGACTTGGCCAAGCAGAGAGGTGAAAGGGCAAGTGCGAAGCATCGCGGGCCCTAACAGCCTGCGGCCTTGGGCGCCGCGTGGCGGTTGATTGGACGTGGGCGGCGCCGTTCCCCCACGCTTCCTTATTTTGTGCAATGCTAGGCAGACTCGTAGCCGCACACAGCCGCTCCCCTTTTCCGTTGCTTCAGTGCTCTCTGTTCTTTCTCCTCTCGAGCTCCAGTTTCCGCATCCAATCCAATCTCTAACCTCCCCCCCCCCTTCTCTGCCGTCATGGCTCCGCCGACGAAGGGAAGAGGGAAGAAGCCCATGCTGCCGCCTCGCTCATCGTCGGCGGCGGCCCCCGCCGTCGATCGGCCAATCATAATCAATAAAGAGGGCATGGGCAAGGTCAGCTCGGCCCTGGCCACCATCTTTAACGAATGCAGGAGGACGACGGCCTGGCCTGCGTCTCGCTTCTCCATTGACAGGATTGCCACTGAGGGCCGATACTTCGCCGATGCCCTGTGGGCGGGATTGGTTCCCCCCTTTTCTAATTTCTTCAACGCCGTGCTTTCCCATTATCAGATCCATATGATGCATCTGGGTCCCGAATCCATCACTCTTCTTGCGGTATTTGCCTTCGTTTGTGAGGCAATGATGGGCATCCTTCCTTCGGTTGCCTTGATGCGCCACTTCTTCTCTCTGCACCTTGTCGACCCCACCCAATGTTCGGGGTGCGTGAGCTTCGTCGCCGTGCCCGAGACGGTGGCTTTAGGAATTGACTTCAGTCTTCCTCCGCCCGCGCCTGGGTTTCGTGAGCGGTGGCTGTATGTGGACATAGGGGTGCCCAGCCCCCTGCTGACGGAGCCATCCTCGCCCGCTGTCCCCAACTCAAGCTGGGGCCAGGAGACGCTCGTGAGCCCCCGGCTCGCCTTTGTCTGGCGTCGCTTCGAGTTCTTGAGGGAGCTAGGCGTGACGACGCCCAAGGTGGTGAAGGAGTTCCTGCTATGCCGCGTTGCCCCTCTCTAATGCCATTCTCATCGGATGTGGGCCTTCAGCGACCGTGGGGATCGCATGCGACTCCAGGAAGAGGACCTGATGCCCGAAGCGCTGAGGAAGGTGCTCTTGGTCCTGACTGGGGACCCCAACCCCGGCAGCATCCAGCAAGGGGGAGCCTTGTTGTACCTCTGTTCGAACAGGAGAGACTTCGTGAATCAGATGCCCGTCTTTGATGAATGGGGACCGCGCCCCGCTGGCCTCCAGGGGCCTCGCGAGAATCCAGTGGCGGTGGCCGCCCTCTCAGTCGGCCAAGGCGACTCTTCCTCAAGTGGCGGAGCAGGGAGGCATGAGCGTCCGGAGGCTGAGGGTGCCCCCGCCAAGGTGACAGCACCGGGCAGCGCTCATGAGGAAGCACCCCTTGAGTCTCGTGCTGCCGGGGCTGAGGGCGGCGAGCAGCCGCCTGCTGTGCCCACGGCTGAGGCCTCCGAGGCCCCAGCTGCTCTTCTTGGTGACGCGACCGGCGGCGCGCCTCAGGCAGATGCCCCTGACGCGGGTCGTCTCGACGTTTCCTCCTCGTCACAGGCTAACCCCTGCGCTCAACTCTTGGGCCGCTTCCGCGTGGACTTTGAGGCCCTCCGGAAGAAAAGGGAGGCCCTGGGCGACGACTACCCATGTCGCCTACTGAAGCGTAGAAAGTACTTCGCCATCGATGAGTAAGCCTTCTCCCTTCCCAGCTCCAGATTCTTCTGTTGCCCTTCCTGATCCATGCTCTGCAGGGCCCTTCATTCCGAGCTCACGGAGAAGGCTGAGGAGCCATCCCTCTCGCCTCCGCCCTCTCTGCCGTCTTCGATCGTTCCAAGCAGCTGGGCCCTTGTGGTGAGGCCGGTTGGAGAGACAAACCATCCCGAGGCGCAACGCAGCCCCGCGCGCCTCGCGACCTTCCTTTGCGAGCCTTCTTGTGGCATAGCCAGCCTGCCATGGGCTTCTCGTCTGGTCGTGGACCGTGATTGGCTGGGATACTCCCAGCGCTCTTCACTTGGGGATGAAATGGCTCTAGGCCGGGCTTCTGGCGAGGCGTGCCCGGTCGCCTCAAGGGTGCCAGCCCCCAGCCCCCTGCCCGGAGGGGGAGCACTGATTCGTGCCCCCCGGCATTTGCTTGGGGCGGATGATGGCACGGAAGACGTACTCGAGCGTTCCCGGGAGCATCGCGCTCTTCGCCAAGGGTTTCCTCGGAGGGCGGCTGACGCGGTGAGCCTACTTGGTGAAGAGCTTGCTGATGAAGACACGCGCCTTGAGGCCGAGGGCCTGCGCCTGGTTGCAGAGAGGCGCGAGCTGGAGGAGGCTGTCGCCCTCGCGCGCTGTCAGTGTGATCTCGATGATGAGGAGGCCAAGGAGTCGTTGGCGGCCTCTCGGGAGGTGCGTTCCCGGGCCATCGAAGAAGCCCGGGAAGCTGACCGGCGGCGAGAGGCCGCGGAGGAGCGGGTACGGGAACTCCTGGCACGGTGCCACTCGCTGGAGGAGCAGGTGGAGCTGCATGAGGCGGCCCTTGCGTCGATGAAGGTGCTCTCCAGCGACCCGGCGGAGCTCCAAAAGCGTGAGGAGGCGCTGACGCTGGAAGCCACCGAGCATGCACGCGAGTACAAGCGCCTGGAGACGAGGGAGCGCTTCATGACACGGGCGGAGGACGATGTCGCCGCGTGGGAGACCCGCGTCTCGGAGGAGGTCGGACATCGGGTGGCGACGGCGCGCCTGAACCTTGGGCGCGAGTTCGAGGAGAGGCTGGAGTCTATCCGGATCGAGGCCGAAGGTAGGACCACCGTCCTGAGGGCCAAGCTGGAGGAAGCAACACGGCGGGCCGATGCTTTGCGGGCCACACTTGAGGTGGCGCAGGGGGAGTCAGCTACTTCCCCTGCCGAGGTGCTTCTTCTTCGCCAGTGGGTGGACGAGGCTGAGGCCGTCGCGCGCCAGAATGCGGACGAGATACGTCAGCGGCGGCTCCTGGAACATGAGCACGCCCCCATGCTCACCACGCTTTGGGAGAGAGCCAACACGGCCTTGGGTAACATCTGCGAGGCGGCTGTTGGCGAGCCGCACGCAATCAACTACGCCGGCAACCTTCAGTTCTTCACCGACATCGTGACGCAGCTGGAGGCGCGGTCGTTCAAGGCCAACAGGTTGGTGGAGGAGAGGAGCCGCGGCCTGCTCGGGCGCGCCTTTTCCCGCGTCTTCAGCCATCTCCAGAACATGGATCCTCACTTCGACTTCGACGCCGCCATAGCCCCAGTTCCCCAGGCCGTCCGGGGTGACCTGGCGGACTCGGTGGAAGACAACATGGACGCTCTTGTCAGAGCCTTCGCTTCAGATGACGATGACGCGATCGTGGCCGCCGACGAGGGCGGCGTGGTGAACGGTCCTGACGCCGCTGATGACAATGCAGAGGGCGATGGCGAGGCCAGCGATGCCAGCGACAGTTCAGGTGGTGCTCCTGAGGATGCATTGGGTTATTTATCCGACTGACTGCGCATTGCTCCTGTTTCCTTACCCTGCATGAATAGAACTCAGGCTTTCGACCTGATGGTTGTAAGAGCATTTTGGGAGGGGGTGCCCCTCATGTAAAGCTTATGTTCAGCGTACTAGTGGATGCTACATTACCCATATGCCCGCGCCAAGTGGTTGGCTAGGTGACGAGCCAACTGACTAGTTTGCCTTTGTCCCGTGCGGGTCCTGAGATAATTTGTGGGAGGCTGTGGTGTCTCGAGTGCCTCCTGATCGAATTCGTAGGATCTGCAGTGAAAAAACCTCCTGAGAGGATATGATGGCGGCAGTCTGGGCTGCACGCAAACTAGGCCAGACCCGGCTCGTGAGGGGCTCACGAGGGGAGGCAACTGAGGCGAGGTCGTAACTAGAACGCGAGAGATTGCTCGAACGAGACTAAGCACCCCTTCCCCGAACACACGCAAATCTCAAATTCGAATCCAACTTAAATCCAGCGGGGGAAAGCAACAACCAAGGGAAAAGCAATGAAAGCAGAAAAAAGGCCGCGTCCGGCACCTAGTCTAGTCTTGGACGTCTTCTCACCAGCGCGGAGCTAAGTGCTACCACTGGGCGTGGGAGGGAGCCCCAGGGCCTGAGGCCGGCACCCCTGAGACTCCGGGGCGTGTACAGCCCCACTCATTATTACGTGAGAGTGTCACGGGGCGGTGAGCTTCACAGGCACTGAGCCTTCTTCACAGGTACCGGCCTTGCTTCATATCGCCAGACGAGGGCCCCTCCTTGCGCCACACTCTAGTGCCATCAACGACGACCGGAAACCAGAACGCCGCCGATGGGGTAGAGCGGTCGCCAGCGGTTCCCCTGACGACCACGGGTCCTCCGCCAGGGGCAGGCCCTGAGGCACCTCCCCAGCGGAGGGCCTACCTCATGGGAACGCCTTGCTCCGAATGCCACGGTGGTGATGTCGTATCCCAGCCCCTCCCCTGCAGCCCCCGATGCCCTCCTCCTGAGGGGTAGGAGACTGCGGGAGCGGGGCAGCTGCTCGTGGTGGCGACCTGCACCTCCTGCGACCCATGATTAGTGTATGCCTGCTCCTAAGGAATTAGTGGTACCCGATAATCGTCACTTCCAGCGTGGCCGGTGGGGCCGTCCCGGGACTCCTAGAAGAGCTCAGCTTCTAGTGCCTCGTCCCCCCAGCTTGGGCTGAGGAGCGAGCCTTGTTCACCCTCGCACGGGTGCCCTTGGTCCATCATGTGAGGCACGTACTCTTCTGGGGCCGTCATCCCGAAGGTCACGCCATAGTGCTCCGCGTGCCATGCAGCTCTGCTTGATGTACCAACCTGGGGGTGGTAGCGCGGCGGCCCACTGGGGCCGTGGGTGCGAGGAGTCCTTTTTCGCTGGCGGGGAGCGGAGTCAATGCCTTCGTTGGCCCGGTGCTGACGGCTTCATTGGTGTTGGGGTAGCCTTGGAGCCCGCGTGTGTCCGTGGAGCCCCCGCGCGGGCCTCCCTGGGCCTGAGACGGGAGCTGAGTGCAGAAGGGGTGAGCCCCCGAGACGGCGAAGCCCAGGAGCTCTGCCACCCGCTCTAGCAGCACGTCGTGGCCGCCTTCCATCAGCCTGCATTGTAGCAGCTCTCGGGCCACCGTGAGTGCGGACCTTGAGTTCGCCTGCTCCCGGCGAGTGTACGGCATCGTGGCCGTGGCGTGGTTGGAGGCCCTTGCTGCCGACCGCGTCTGTCGCGGTGTGAGAGCTGTCGGGGCCTGTCCGCGTCGCCCACGGCCCGCAGCGCCCTGTGGACCGCGAGCTGCCTGGGGCATGGGGTCGCCCAGGGCGAGCGGATCTGCGTGGGAGGGCCAAGCCGCCCAGGGATCAGGGTTGCCCGCCTGGTCGCCGGACATGGTGATGACGATGCGACCGGACGCAAAGTGGCAGAAGGCGGATCCCGGCGCACCCCTACCTGGCGCGCCAAATGTCGGATTTCGGGTTCCGGCAGACCCTTGAGGTTCGAACACTGGGGTGCGCGCAGAGATTACACCCTCTGTCTACCTGCTCCTCACCGAATCGCTAGGACCTAAACTACGAAAAGATCAACACAAGAGACACAGGGTTTATACTGGTTCCGGCCACCATTGTAGTGTAATACCCTACTCCAGTGTGTGGTGTGGTGGATTGCCTCTTGGGCTGATGATGAACAATACAAGGAAGAACAGCCTCGCGAGGGTCTGTTCTTGGCTGGTGCGATGAACTGCTAGGAGGAGTTCAGTCGCCCTATCTCTCTCTCTCTTTCTATTCTAGATGTATGCCCGATACTAGATGATGATCCCTACCCTGGGGGTGGCTAGTCCTATTTATAGGCAAAGGCCCTGGGCCTCTTCCCAAATATTGAGCGGGAAGGGCGCCAACAATTGGCCATTTTGAAGGGGAACGACGGGTACACTTATCCTGACTAAAGTTGGTCCTCGCCTGTCAAAGGCTCTGGTGGTGACGCCGGCTTGGGCTCCACGGTAACCTCCATCCTGCCGTTGGACTGGTCTTGGTCTTGTTGCACCGAAATGGATGCCTTTGCTTGATGCTCTTGCCTGCGCTTGCTCCCCTTGCACCAAAGAGAAAAGGAGGACACTACGCGGGCTGGCGCCCGACTGGCGCCCTTGGTCGTCATGGCTTGGGTCATGGGCACCTCGCGAGGTATCCTGCCTTGAACTCTCCGCCTCCTCGTGAACCATCCTGATGAGGCCGTGCCTGAGGAAGCTCCTTGTCGTCCGCCCCGTGAGGCTTGGCCCCTCGCGAGGATCTTGAGCCTGTGTTGATGAAGATGGGCTGTGCTAGGCCCCCCTTTGAGCCACGCCGCAGGCCGCAGGCAGGCAAGTCTGGGGACCCCCGTTCCCGCCGACAACAACTAGGAGAAAAGTATTAATAATAAATTTTAACCATAGCATTAAACTTTTGGATCTAATCAGTCCCTTACGGAATAGTCCATAAACTATGGTTTAAGCTTCTGTCACTCTCGCAACCCATCATCTAATAACCCATCATTCCCTTAGCCCAAATATGGTGAATTTTCATGTAGTTGATGTTCACATGACACCACTAAGGGAATCACAACATATATACTACAAAATATCGAACACATATCAAGTTCAGATGATAACTTGCAACCAGATTTCTCCCGTGACCTCAAGAACAAAAGTAACTACTCACCAATGATAATCATGCTCAAGATCAGAGGGGTATTAAAGAGCATATTGGATCTGAACATATAATCTTCCACTAAATAAACCATATAGTAATCAACTACAAGATGTAATCAACACTACTAGTCACCCACAAGTACCAATCTATAGTTCCGATAGAAAGATTGAACACAAGAGATGAACTAGGGTTTGAGAGGAGATGGTGATGTTGAAGATGTTGATGGAGATTCCCCTCCCCAAGATGGGAGAGTTATTGGTGATGATAATGACGATGATTTCCCCCTCCGGGAGGGAAGTACCCGCGGCGGAATCGCTCCGCCGCAGGGCGAAAGTGCTCCTGCCCAAATTCCACCTCGAGATGGCGGAGCTTCGTCCTGAAAGTCCACCCCTTATTGTCTTAGGTCAAAATGACTTATATACCAGAAGATGGGCACCGGAGGTGGGCTGAGCTGAGGACAACCCACCAGGGCACGCCTGGGGGGCCTGGCACGTCCTGGTGTCTTTTGCTCACTAGGTGGCCCCCCTCTGGTAGTTATTTTCTCCAATATTTCTTATATGTTCCATAAAAGTTCCTCGTGAAGTTTCAGCTTATTTGGAGTTGTGCAGAATAGGTAGCGTGACGTAGCTTTTTCAGGTCCGGATTTCCAGCTGTCGGAATTCTCCCTCTTTGTGTGAACCTTGCATATTATGAGAGAAAAGGCATTAGAATTACTCCAAAAAGCATTACTATGGATGAAAACATTATAAATAACCGTATTTAAACATGATGCAAAATGGAAGTATCAACTCCCCCAAGCTTAGACCTCGCTTGTCCTCAAGCGAAAATCAAAATCAAAAAACATGTCCACATGCTTAGAGAGAGAGGTGTCGATAAAAACAAAATACGGACATAGAAACATCATGTAAATTATTATAACATCAACAAACTTAAACATAAAAATTTTTCATAGAATTTTATCATATACTTCTCATGAATAAGTAACAATTCATCACAACATTGAAGTATAAAGCATAAACTCTATTAGAAGCCAACAAACTATGTTCTCATTGAACTTCGCAACTACAATTCATCATCTTTTCAGGAAGGGTCACGTATCTGAGCCTTTAGGCAAGTCCACATACACAACCATCATATAGTCTGCTATGATTGCTAACACTCACCGCATACACGTCAGCAAAACGTTTCATCTGGACACATAGAAAGATAGGGGCTTATAATTTCTCCTCCCAACATATTCACCTCAAGGGTGATGTCAACAATAATAACTCATGCTACCCATATCCAACTGGATATATGTGCCTAGATCTTTCATCACCGCATGATGCTTGCCAAAAGAGAAAAATAAAAAGGAATAGAGAGAAAAACTTTGACTCTTGCATGAAAGTAAATACATAAAAGTAAAAGATAGGCCCTTCGCAGAGGGAAGCAGAGGTTTCCATGCGCTTTTTGTTTGGATGCTCAATCCCTTAGTGCAAAAGAATGTCACGTTATATTGCCCCTTATGATAGCACCCTTTATTATGCAGTTTGTCGCTTTTATTCCTTGCCATCACAAGTTCATACAACGCTCAATTTACTCTTACACTAAATGATTTAATACTCTTAGAAGCAATTTGTATTGCCTTATTGCACAAATGATAACTTACTGGAAGGATCTTACTCAATCCTTAGGTAGGTATGGTGGACTCTTGAAAATAAGATTTGGGTTTGAGGGTTTTTTGATGCACAAGTAGTATCTCTACTTGGTGCAGAATTTTGGCTAGCAAAGATAGGGGGGAAGCACCACATGTTGCAGGATCTATGACAATATAACTTCTATGTGAATATGAGCAAACATAAATCATTAACTTGTTTTCCTTGTCCAACGTCAACAATTTTGGCATATAATATTTTGATGGGGGCTCACAATCACAAAAGAATTCCAAGATAGTGTATTTGCATGTGAATCTTCTCTTCCCCTATTAATTCTTTCATGAATTGCATCATTGAACAATGCTTTGTTTGTCAATCTCCAATAAAATTCTCTACTTATACTTTTCCTTATGTGGTGTCATTACTTACCATAAAATTAGCATATGATCTTTTCATTTATTTACTTTTCTTTTTATTGAAACACGAAAGTAACGAAAGCAAAACTCAAACTGAACTTTATTATATATCTCGCACATGATTACAAGGATAGATCACTAAGCAAACACTCGAAAAGAAAGGATCGAACTAAACTTTTATTCATCTAAAGAAAAAAGATAACTATGGATCAAACTAAGGTAAATAAAGGCAAAAGATAGTGGAGGTGATACGATACCGGGGAACCTCCCCCAATCTTGGTGCAAGCCAAGGGTAGTGCCCATACCCGATACTCAATTTTCTTTTGGTGATGAATAAGGAGGTGGTGGTGATGAAGTGGAGATATTATCCTTCATGACCAAGAGATTCTCCAATCTACAGACGACGCCCCGAAGGAAGATGATGTGCTCTTGCAACAGAATATTTTCACGAGTGAGATATTTATTTTGCACATGAACTGTTTCAATGAACCAAAAGGCTTCAATCTTAGTAGGGGTAAGATGCGCACAGTAAGGTTTAAGGATATCTTCTTATTCCTCTCGGCAGGTAGGGCTTGCTCGACCACCGGCGCTAGATATCCAATGGCCTCCTAGTTCTTGCCCCCTTCGAGAGGTTCTTCGGGCCCCTCTCTCTTCAGCTCGATCTTCATTAACCAAGCATCCTCTTCTACTTGTTTGGAGGAGGGAGAAGACATGATGCATGGCTTAACAGATCTGACTAAAAACAACAAGAAAAGAAAACAGAAGATTTCTCCGTGATATGGTGGTCAATAGGTTCGGGCAGTATATAAAGATTTTTTATCTTGAGAAACAAGAAAACGGAAGAAAAGCGGAATTCGGAAGGTACCCGAGGTGGGCACAACCCACCTGGGTGCGCCTGGCAAGCCAGGCGCACCCTGGTGTCTTGTGCCCACCAGGAGTGCCTTCCTGGTTGTTTCTTATTTTCCTATTTTTTATATTCCAAAACGGACAGAAAATATTTTTGCAGATTTTTCGGAGTCCGTTTACTTACCGTATCACGTACCTCCTCTTTTCACGATTCTGGAGTGTTTCAGAAGGTTTCTTTTATGTGTTCTTCCAGCGTCATAGTTTGTATAATATTGCTTTCAACATTAATGGGCGTACTTGAGATATAATGTTTTATTCATTGCCCATTAACAACCTTCGGGTTAATATCTTTGGAATTATTTATTTTGATAGCTCCAGACCGATAAACCTCCTCGATAACATAGGGTCCTTCCCATTTGGAGAGGAGTTTTCCTGCAAAGAATCTGAAATGAGAGTTGTACAAAAGAGCATATTCACCAACCTTGAACTCACGCTTTTGGATTCTTTTATCATGCCATCTTTTAACTTTTTCTTTCAATAACTTGGCATTTGCATAAGGTTGGGTTCTCCATTCATCTAATGAGATAATATCAAATAACCTCTTCTCACCAACAAGTTTGAAGTCATAGTTGAGTTCTTTAATTTCCCAATAAGCTTTATGTTCTAACTCAAGAGGCAAACGACAAGCTTTTCCATAAACCATTTTATAAGGAGACATAACCATAGGATTTTTATATGCTATTCTATAATCCCAAAGTGCATCATCTAATTTCTTAGACCAATTCTTCTAGGACCTATTGACAGTCTTTTGTTAAATTAATTTTATTTCTCTATTGCTAAGTTCAACTTGACCACTAGACTGAGGATGGTAGGGGAATGCAATTATAGGGTTAACATCATACTTGGCAAGCATTTTACAGAAAGCACCATGAATTAAGTGTGAACCACCATCAGTCATTAAATATCTAGGGACTCCAAACCTTAGGAGAATAACTTCTTTAAGAATTTTAATAGAGGTGTTCTGATCAACACTACTAGTTGGAATAGCTTCTACCAACTTAGTAACATAATCAACAACAACCAAAATATGAGTATACCCATTAGAGGAAGGAAAAGGTCCCATGTAATCAAATCCCCAAACATCAAATGGTTCAACAACAAGTAAATAATTCATAGGCATTTCTTGACGCTTACCGATATTACCTATTCTTTGACATTTATCACAAGATAAGATGAACTTATGAGCATCCTTGAAGAGAGTAGGCCAATAAAACCCATATTGCAATACCTTGTGAGCAGTTCTATCTCCAGCATGATGTCCTCCATAAGCTTCAGAGTGACATTTCTGTAGGATTTGTCCCTGTTCATGCTTAGGTACACAACGTCTAATAATACCATCTACTCCTTCTTTATAAAGATGTGGCTCATCCCAAAAGTAATGTCTTAAATCATAGAAGAATTTTTTTCTTTTGTTGGTATGTGAAAGTAGGTGGTAAATATTTAGCAACAATGCAATTAGCATAGTCAGCATACCAAGGAGTGTTATGAGAAACATTTATTGCAGCTAATTGCTCATCAGGAAAACTATCATTAATAGGTTGTGGGTCATCAAGAATATTTTCAAGCCTAGACAAGTTATCAACCACGGGGTTCTCTGCTCCTTTTCTATCACTGATATGCAAATCAAATTCTTGTAGCAAGAGAACCCATCGAATAAGACTAGGTTTGGCATCTTTATTTTCCATAAGATACTTTATTGTAGCATGATTTGTGTGAAAAATTACTTTTAAATCTACAATATAGGATCTAAATTTATCACAAGCAAACACCACTGCTAGAAATTATTTTTTAGTAGTATCATAATTTCTTTGTGCATTGTCTATAGTTTTACTTGCATAGTGAATAACATTCAGTTTCTTATCAACTATTTGTCCCAGAACAACACCAACAGCATAATCACTAGCATCACATAATTTCAAAAGGCAAGTTCCAACGAGGTGGTTGAACAATAGGTGCAGAAATTAAGGCTTTCTTGACTGTTTCGAAGGCTTCTAAACAATCCTCATAAAAAACAAAAGGAATATCCTTTTGCAAAAGATCTATAAGAGGCCTAGAAACTTTAGAAGAGAATTTGATAAATATCCTATAGAAACCAGCATGACCAAGGAAACTATGAATACCTTTGACATCTTTAGGACATGGCATTTTCTCAATTGCATCAACCTTAGCTTTGTCCACCTCAATACCTCTTTCAAAAATTTTATGGCACAAAACAATACCTTCGTTAACCATAAAATGGCACTTCTCCAAATTCAAGACAAGATTTGTTTGCTCACATCTCTGCAAAACTTGATCAAGATGCTTAAACAAACATCAAAAGACTTCCCATAAACAGAAAAGTCATCCATGAAAACCTCAACAATCTTTTCACAAAAGTCAGAGAATATAGTAGTCATATGATGTCTACTACACAACCTTCTTCTTGTAGACGTTGTTGGGCCTACAAGTGCACAGGTTTGTAGGACAGTAGCAAATTTCCATCAAGTGGATGACCTAAGGTTTATCAATCCGTAGGAGGCATAGGATGAAGATGGTCTCTCTCAAACAACCCTGCAACCAAATAACAAAGAGTCTCTTGTGTCCCCAACACACCCAATACAATGGTAAATTGTATAGGTGCACTAGTTCGGCGAAGAGATGAAGATACAAGTGCAAAATAGATAGTAGATATAGGTTTTTGTAATCTGAAATAATAAAAACAGCAAGGTAGCGAGCGATAAAAGTGAGCGTAAACGGTATTGCAATGGTAGGAAACAAGGCCTAGGGTTCATACTTTCACTAGTGCAAGTTCTCTCAACAATAATAACATAGATAGAACATATGACAAGCCCTCAACATGCGACAAAGAGTCACTCCAAAGACACTAATAGCGGAGAACAAACATAGAGATTATGGTCGGGTACGAAACCACCACAAAGCTATTCTTTCAGATTGATCTATAAAAGAGTTCGTACTAGAATAACACCTTAAGATACAAATCAACCAAAACCCTAATGTCACCTAGATACTCCATTGTCACATCAAGTATCCGTGGGCATGATTATACGATATGCATCACACAATCTCAGATTCATCCAACCAACATAAAAGTACTTGAAAGAGTGCCCCAAAGCTACTACCGGAGAGTCAAGAACGTGTGCCAATCCCTATGCATAGGTTCCCAAGTGTCATGAAACCTGCAAGTTGATCACCAAAACATACATCAAGTGGATCAATTGAATAACCCATTGTCACCACGGTTATCCCACGCAAGACATACATCAAGTGTTCATAAAAGACTCAATCCAATAAAATAGCTTCAAAGGGGAAACTCAGTTCATCACAAGAGAGTAGAGGGGGAGAAACATCATAAGATCCAACTACAATAGCAAAGCTCGGGATACATCAAGATCGTGACATAGAGGAACACGAGAGAGAACACGAGATAGAGAGAGATCAAACACATAGCTACTGGTACATACCCTTAGCCCCGAGGGTGAACTACTCCCTCCTTGTCATGGATAGCGCCGGGATGATGAAGATCGCCTCCGGTGATGGGATCCCCCTCCGGAAGGGTGCCAGAACAGGGTGCCGATTGGTTTTTGCTGGCTACAGAGGCTTGCGGCGGCGGAACTCCCGATCTATCTTCTGTTCTGGAAGTTTTAGGGTACGTAGGTATATATGGGTGCAGGGAGAACATCGGTGGAGCTACGGGGGCCCCACAAGGCAGGGGGGCGCGCCCAAGGGGGGACGGCGCGCCCACACCCTCGTGAGCACCTCCCGTATCTTCTGGCATGGGGTCCATGTCCATCAGGTGGGTTTCCTTCCAAAAATAACTTCTCCAGTTGATTTCGTTCCATTTTGACTCCGTCTGATATTCCTTTTCCTCAAAACACTGAAATAGGCATAAAACAACAAATCTGGGCTGGGCCTTCGGTTAATAGGTTAGTCCCAAAAGTAATATAAAAGTGGATAATAAATCCCAATATTGCCTAAAACAGTAGATAAAGTAGCATGGAGCAATAAAAAATTATAGATACGTTGGAGACGTATCATCATACATCTTTGAAAGGTAGCAGGTGCATTGCCTAAACCAAAAGGCATACGTCTATAAGCATAAGTTCCAAAAGGACAAGTAAATGTGGTATTTTCTTGATCAGGTTGAGAAACATGTATTTGTGAAAAAATAGAATATCCATCATGGAAGCAAAAATGTCTGTGCTTAGATAATCTTTCTAGCATTTGATCAATAAAAGGCACTGGGTAATGATCTTTTCTAGTTGCTTTTTTTTTATTTTCTAAAGTAAATTACCATTCTATAGCCTGTAACAATTCTTTGTGGAATAAGTTCATTCTTATCATTAGGAACAACAGTAATACCTCCTTTCTTAGAGTCACAATGAACAGGACTTACCCATCTACTATCAGTTATAGGATAGATTATACCTGCTTCCAGAAGTTTTAATATTTCCATTCTTACCACTTCTTTCATATTCGAATTTAACCGACGTTGGTGATCAACAAAGGGTTTAGTATCAGGTTCCATATTAATCTTGTGCTGACATAGAGTGGGACTGATGCCCTTCAAATCATCAAGAGTATACCCAATAGCAACTCGGTGCTTCCTTAGAACTTTCAATAATCTTTCTTCTTCATGTTCTGAAAGGTTAGCACTAATAATAGTAACAGGATATATCATTTTCTTAGAGAGAACTGGGAGGACCCGGACAAATGCAAGTTTTGAAAAACATGATGATGCAATGCACATGATGACATGTCAAGATGTAACACGCAAGCGAATGACATGGCAACAACGACGAATGACTAGAAGACACCTGCCTCATCGGATTCGGGGTGTTACAACTCTCCTCCACTAACAAGAGATTTCGTCCTGAGATCTTAGGAACGATACGGAAGATAAAGAGGAAGAGGTGAAACAAGAACACAAGAGAGAAGATGAACAAAGTTGAGAGCACTCGCGTAGAAAAGATGAACGGCGAATATGACGAGAATGAAAAGCTCAAGAAACAAGATAGACTCTAAAACCACTCCGGTTAGAACAAGATAGAAAAGGAATAATAATGAAAGAATTTCAGCAGCACTCCGGCTGAAAATGGAAGGAATAGAACAAGAACTTCACAAGATGGAATGACACTTGACGAGATGAACAACACGATGCCTCCGGAAGAATTGAAATAGTGCAATGAAAAGAACATATAAGAGAACAACAACTTCCACCACGAACGAATTAGATAACATCCTTAGAAGGGAGGATTAAACGGAGTTGTTGAGAAAATTAACAACAACAAAATAAGCTTGTTGTGGACTTATGGAAAAATATCTCAAAACTTGAGGTGAAATTATACCACAACCAAATGTCTGAATAGCTGAGAGGAAAAGAAATGAAAAACTCCACTTCAAAAGAATACGGAGAATTATTTGCACTTCGAGATGCAAGAAGAATAAAACTTGAGCACCATCAACAAGAATCTTGATGAACTCTTGAAGAATGAATTAAATCATGAAGAACCACCATGAAGAACTCCGGTGCCAATAGGATAATGAGATAGAATTGAATGATGAAAAGAATATGATTCAAGCCTTGCGGTGATTTAGATGGAGGTTCGCGAAGAGGCAAGCGAGAAAACATGGAACTCCGGAAAAGATGAACAACTTAGAACCGAGAGATTATCCATCATGAACAAATTCCGAAGGAAGGAATTAATCAACTTGATGAAAGAAGAATAAGAATTATGTTATGCTTATCCTTCACCAATTTAATTGATGAGAAGCAACGGATTGCATACTACTTATTCTTGTTGGAAAAGGATTAAGGGGTATATGGTGCAACCTTGAGGAAGGTCTTCAACGAACCACCGGTAGGATTGGAAAGAACGAATGAATTGATATGATAACAACGGAAAAGAATTTTTGAATGAAACACCATAAGAATTCAAAAATGACTGATGAAAGAGAATGAATCATCGGGAAGAATTAGAAGAACAAATATGCTCAATGGGATTTAGATGTAAAAGAACGAAGAGATCACGAGCTGATTAAAGAATACTTGACAGATGCGCCGGGATAATTGGATAACGATAGCTGGAATGTGAGGACGAAGAATTCTTCCGGAATGATGGCCTCCGGTGAAACGAAACAGAAAATAGCTTCTACGATACTTCGGATGGGTAAGAAAAGAATTGCATAACTGGAAACAATAAGAGGATAGCGACAACCTAGCACCACAAATCTCCGAGAGAGCGGACAAGATTTAGAGGAAAACTCTTCTTCGATCTTCAAACAACGATGAGAAACACCACCAAAATTGCTGAGACACTCCGGGATAAAGGGAAGTGAAGAGGTTGAGCCACCAATGAAATGATTTGAAATCGATCTTGGAAAGGCATGTGACTGATGAAATTCATTCTTACGTCAAACTTCGAAAAGAATGTAGTAATAACTCTGGAATAATTAGAAGAGTCAGGTAAGCTCCTGGGAAAAGACTTGTGGGTTAGGGCCCACTAAAAGAAAACACTGTTGAAAAAGGATTGTTGAAGAGATAGATGATGCACCGAAACAATTGAAATACTTGAATGAGGTGTCAACCTCTAATTAAATGGAACACAGACGAATTTCCTGAGATGTCTTCTGAACTCCGGAACGATTAAATGGCGAGAGGCGAACGAGCAAGGGGATCACTTGATCCTAGGAAAAGAATATGATCAACCCGAAAAACTTGAATTGAATCCACCAGAAAGAAAACAAGAGGAATCAATGATGAACTTGACGAGAACTCACCGGTTGAAATGATTGAGGAAAGACTGAAGAGGCTCCACATGAATGAAATTGATGCTTGAAAGAGACTCAGGCTCTGGGAAGAAAAAGGGGTGGGAGGGAGGGAAAAACAAGGCAACTTAGGGGGAGAACTGACGAATAACTTGAAGAGAAAACACCAGTTGAAATAATTGAGGAAAGAATGCAAAGGCTTTGCACAAGTATGATGGATATTCGATTACGACTCCGGCTCCGAGAAGAAAAAGGGGTGGGCGGGTGGGAAAAAGAAAACAACTGAGGATTGATCTTGCAAAAGATGAAGAGGCTCGAGTCAACTTGACGAGAAATACACCGGATGAAAAGAGCTGAGACCCAATGATCGAAAAACCAACTGCATGATCCTAAAGAAAATTTGAATGGAAAGAGTAGAAGAATCAAAACGCCCACGTCAATATTCCTCACCAGAGCGACGAAGGGGCTGAGGAGTAAAAAGAATTCCTACTCTCTGATGTAACTAGACTCCGAAAACAATTTCTTCTAGACTCAACAACGGCCATCTACGGTCAAACAAGGGGGGGCTCCTATGGTCGGTCGAGGCTCTGATATCAACTTGTCACGCCCAATATGTGACTCTATCATAAGTGAACTCGAAGGT
Organism: Triticum aestivum; assembly: GCF_018294505.1. Classification (NCBI taxonomy): domain Eukaryota; kingdom Viridiplantae; phylum Streptophyta; class Magnoliopsida; order Poales; family Poaceae; genus Triticum; species Triticum aestivum. The sequence continues at coordinate 401,533,774 of NC_057804.1, read as the reverse complement.
CCCACCAAGGATAGAAGCGCATATTGGAGACGCTTTTGCAAGGTGAATATCATTACATCATACCATTACATAATAGTTGGGGATACATACAAAAGGCATACAATGCCACATGAATACAACAACATCATACTCAAGAGCAACATCCGACTACAGATGAAACACGAACATAAACTCAAACGACATCCACCCTGCTAGCCCAGGATGCCGACCAAGAACCTATCCCCTGAACAAAGAAGAAGCAAAAGAAGAACGCCAAAACAAGTAAACATCGCTCTCGCGTCTTGATCATCGCATTACCTGTACCTGCAACTGTTGTTGTTGTAATCTGTGAGCCACGAGGACTCAGCAATCCCATTACCATGGGTATCAACACTAGCAAAGCTTAATTGGTAAGGAATGGATAAGTGGTGAGGTTGCAACAAGCGACTAAGCAAGTATATGGTGGCTAACTTACGAGTACGAGAATAAGATGAGAAGCTATGCAAACGGTCATCCACTAGTAATGATCAAGAAGTGATCCTGAACTACTTACATTCAAACATAACACAAACCGTGTTCACTTCCCGGACTCCGCCGAGAAGAGAACATCATGGTTACACACGCGGTTGGGTATTTTAATTCGAATCTGGTGTCAAGTTCTCTACAACCGGATATTAACAAATTCCCATCTGCCACATAACGGCAGGCACAACTCTCGAAAGTTTAAACCTTGCAGGGGTGTCCCAACTTAGACAATCACAAGCTCCCACGGTCAACGAAGTATATTCCTTCTCCCGGGAAGACCCGATCAGCCTCGGAATCCCGGTTACAAGACATTTTGACAATGGTAAAACAAGTCCAGCAAGATCTCCCGACGTGCCGACACCCTGATAGTAGCCACGCGTATCTCGTCTCAGGCCACGATCGGATTGTCCAAACTCCCAGTAGGCCAATCGCAGAGTTGCCCCTGGCGGCCACCGGCGGTTGACAGGTTGGACCAACACTCAGAGGAGCACTGGCCCGGGGGTTGATTAAAAATACTAGGGGGCGGCGAAAATCCCCTATTTAAGTTTAAGTTGTTTTTAGGCAAATGGTAAAACCAATGTTGGGTCTTGCTGGAGGGGTTTTATTCAAAGTGAACTGTCAAGGGGTTCCCATAAACCCGACCGCATAAGGAACACAAAATCAAGGAACATAATGCCGGTATGACGGAAACTAGGGCGGCAAGAGTGGAACAAAACACCAGGCATAAGGCCGAGCCTTCCACCCTTTACCAAGTATATAGATGCATTAATTAAAGATAAGAGATATTATGATATCCAAACATAATCATGTTCCAACATGAAGCAATCTTCAACTTCACCTGCAACTAACAACGCTATAAGAGGGGCTGAGCAAAAGCAGTAACATAGCCAAACAACAGTTTGCTAGGAAGGGTGAAAAGGTTAAAGGCTGACATAGCAATTTGGGAGGCTTGATAAACAAGTGATAGGTAGCGCAACATAGCGATAGAACGAAGCAACTAGCATAGCAATGATAGTACTGAGATCCAGGGTAGCGGTCATCTTGCCTGAAATCCTGCTAGGAAGAAGAACGAGTCCGTGAAGAAGACGAACGGACGAAGACGAACCAAGCAGACGAATGAACCTCCACGATCGCAACAAAACAGGAATTATCGAGAAGAAGCACAACCGGAAAGAAGCAAACAACATGGTAAGATGCTCAACCAAGTATGATGCATGACAAGAATATATGATGCTACTCATGGCAAGAGATGATACAAACAAGAACAACACATCAAAGCAAGTTTAAATGAGGTCGGAAGCAACATATAACAAGTCCGGTAAGTCCTCATATGCAAATTTCGAAATTGGTCCAGATCTGAATAAACCTTATGTTCAAGTAGTTAAACAGCAAGTTAAAATGGAGCATGATGATCCACGCGAAGTTCTAGTCAAGTTACATATAAAGTTCATTTAATTCGGAGCTACGACCTAGAAGATATGAGCAAAACAAGTTAAACATGGCATTGATCCAAAATGCATTCAAACAACAAGTAAACACACCCAGAACAAGGATTCAACATGACAATATGAAACTACATGCAATTCTAAGCAAGTTTCGTATAGAGCATGCTCAAAATGGAGCAACGATGCAACACATACACTCTAAACAAGATATAACAATAATCTGCCCAAAATAGCAAGTAGGCACTTTGCAAACATCAAAACAACATACTACAGGAATAATATGAGCACAAACTTGACATGCACTTCATGTACAGATAACCTACTTAAATATCATTAAGTTTCAGGTTCATAGGCGTCAAGATTAAACCAATATATGATCAATGCAAAATGCAACTTTATAACACAGGAGCATATACATGAGCAGAGTTAATATGATGGCAACTTGAGAGCAAGAAAGAGACAAGCTAAGGCAAGTATATATAGAAACCAAGGGCATGGCATCAAAGCACACATAAAAAGGATAAAATAACATCAGGGCATCATCTGCATATGGCTCATGGATTAGTGCGAACCGACATGACAAGATTGAATGTTGAAATAGTTTCAACAAGTGTAAAATAGCAACATTGTGATAGTATGTTTGCAATTATGGAACAGAGGCATATGGAGTCCCAAAATTATCAAACATGGCATGTGAACAGAGTACTCATAGCATACTTCAAAACATGTAATTGGAGAATCTCCAGAATAAGCATGTATCAACTAATATCAAGATCACAACAAGGCATCATGAAGTTAACAGAAATCTGGAACATTATATAAGCATGTTCATGGCAATGAAGACATATGCTACTGGACATATATGAGGTATAAAAAGGCATGGCATGAAAAATCTTAACCTGTACAACAAAAATGTCAACTAAGCATCTCCATATTATGCATGGATTAATTGGTACCATCGATCAAACATGGCAACATGATATGACAGAAACAGACTTGACAGATCATTAACGTCGAGTAGCCCACTTCACAAGCTTAATGCACTCACTACAGGGCATATCAAAATACATGGTTCCACCCCTGTAAATATGGCATGATTATGCTCCTAGAACATATAGACATCATACTCATAGGATGCACACACAAAATGCAACAAAAATGACAAATCAGCAAGTTATAGTAGTTTTTAGCAGTTAACAGCAACATGCATTTCTGCAACAGGGATTAAGATATCTATATGCACCCTAACATGAATGCAAATCACACCAACATGTATATCATGAAGAGCAGAACATGTGCATATCAAGATCATCATCATAGGATCAACAGGGACAAAGTTATAGCAATCACCAGATACATACATGATGTTAACAAACAACAGTTTTCAGCAGTTTATATCAATTAGCAGTTTTGCATTGAAGATTAAGGCATCAAGATTAACAGCAACATGAATGCAAACTACTCCATCATGTAGAGCACTCTGAGATGAACATTTCCATATATCATGCACTCCAAACGTACCAACATGCACAAAGCTACGGCAGGTCAAAATAGCACACATGAGATGAAATATTTCGGGACTTGGCCATTTTCCAAAAAAATAGGATGAGCGCAATATACTATAATGTGCACAGGGAGGGGTTTAGGTGGTGGCTCACCATGGGTTTGGCCCAGGTCAGAGGAGATCGGGCAGGCCGGCGGGACGACTGGGCCGGGCCGTGTGGGGGAGATGGGTTGGCCTGTTCCTGCGGCCAATGCACGTGTGCAACACCGGCTCGAGCAACTCCTCTGCTCAACCCTGAGCATGGTGGTGGCATCGATCAGCGAGGCGGTGGTGCGAGGCCGGGCGGCGAAGATGGGTCGCCAGCAACAGGGATGGGGTAAGGACAGCGGGATCCGGGCGGCACTGGATCTGGTAGGGCGCAGGACGGCAAGGGAGTGTCGGGCGCCCATGGTGGAGTTCTTGAGAGAGAGAGATGGACCAGTGAGAGAGAGAGGAGAGGGACAGAAGGAGGGCAGGGGCGGTGGCATGACCTGCTGCGGAGGGATGCCAGCGGCGGGGCGAACGGACCCGGGGCGATGGGGTGAGGTGGCGTTGCGGGGTCAAGGCGGCGAGGCGACGCTGGAGGCGGAGATAGCGACGCTCGGGAGGAGCTGCGGGAGGCCGCTGCGGGGGTTGCGGCAGCGGGGGTTTTGGGCCCAAGCGGGCCCTGGATGGGCTCTGCAGGGCCGCATGGTGGTGGGAGGCACGGTGGCTGCGGAAGGGCGCCGACTGGTTGGGAGGTTCCCCGGCAGTTCGATCTGGCCGCAGACGGCCGGGATCAAGGCTCGCGAGCCGACCGGTGGCTAGCGACGTGAAGTGGCTCGGATGGCAGCGGCGGCTCGCCAAGTGGCGGGGAGGGGTTGGACGGGCGCGGAAACTAAGGAGGCTAGCGGCGGCTACGGGAAGAAGTAGGGGTAGGGGTAGGTTGAGGGCTAGGGGATGCCCAAAATGGACTAGTGGTGTCCATATATAGCAAATTTGCTAGGGTTAGCGGGAGTTTAGGGGTGTTTCGGACCCTCCGATGATGGTCCGATGGCTCTAGTTGCAAGGGGTTTGTGGGCTGGATCTGTGGGCTGTGTAGAGGGGCCTTGGGCTAAGAAGAGAGAGAAGTACAGCGGCCCGCCAGCATTTTCGGAGACCGAAACGTCCGACGAAGGTACCGGCAATGGTACCGCTATATGTTTAACAGTTGGGCTACCAGACGAGCTCCAAATGCGAAAAAACATGAGAGGCGGTTTACCTACACTATAATAAGACCGCACACCAACTTTCACCCCATTCCGAGAACATTTTTATGCCACTTATAAAATAATATTTCGGAGGTGCCGCGGGCGCGTGCGAGTGTGAAAAGGCTCGGAACCGACAACAGACAGAATTGGGAGGACCCGGGCGAATGCAAGTTTTGAACAACATGATGATGAAATGCACATGATGACATGTCAAGATGCAACACGCAAGAGAATGACATGGCAACAACGACGAATGACTAGAAGACACCTGATGCATCGGATTCGGGGCGTTACATTTTTTTGGTGAAAGTCCAATTTCAATCGATCCCAATTCCAAGATCAAATATCATCGCATAGACTATACCATGCCATTGCTTTTCCCCTTCAAAGATAAAGGGAAAATCTTCTTCTTAGGTTCATCTCTGGGTAAACCTGCAAGCTTAAATAATCCACAAATTTCATCCACATATATCAAGTGCATATCAGGATGTTCGGTTCCATCTCCTGCATAAGGATTAGCTAGTAATTGTTCTATCATATCCAAAGGAATTTCATATTCAATATTTTCAGTAGGTGCAGTGGGTTGAGGGGAAATTAATTGTGGTTCCGATCGAGGTGAAGATACCCTGAACAAACTCCTCAAAGGATTGTTCTCCATAGTAACAAGTGACAATAAATTTCAGCGCGTAGTAATAATTTTTACTTACCAATTTCCACTTACCAAGAGTGCTTCACTCCCCCGCAATGGCACCAGAAAAGAGTCTTGATGACCCACGAGTATAGGGAATCAATCGTAGTCCTTTCGATAAGTAAGAGTGTTGAACCCAACGAGGAGGAGAAGGAAATAACAGGTGGTTTTCAGCAAGGTAATGTCTGCAAGCCCTGAAATTGTAAGTAGCGAGTAGTTTCATAGCAAGATAATTTGTAACGAGCAAGTAACGATAATAGTAACAAAATAGCAGCAAGGTAGCCCAATACTTTTGAGGAAAAAGACAGGCCAAAATGGTCTCTTATAGTAAGCAAAGCGTTCTTGAGGGTACACGGGAATTTCATCTAGTCACTTTCATCATGTTGGTTTGATTTGTGTTCGCTACTTCGATAATTTGATATGTGGGTGGACCGGTTCTTAGGTGCTGTTTTTACTTGAACAAACCTCCTACTTATGATTAACCCCAACGCAAGCATCTGCAACTACGAGAAAAGTATTAAGAATAAATTCTAACCATAGCATTAAACTTTTGGATCCAATCAGTCCCTTACAGAATAGCGCAGAAACTAGGGTTTAAGCTTCGGTCACTCTCGCAACCCATCATCTAATAACTACTCCACAATGCATTCTCTTAGGCCCTGGTGAAGTGTCATGTAGTCGACGATCACATGACACCACTAAGGGAATCACAACATACATACAAAATATCGAAGACATATCAAGTTCACATGATTACTTGCAACAAGATTTCTCCCGTGGCCTCAAGAACAAAAGTAACTACTCACAAATTATTATCATGCTCAATATCAGAGGGGTGTAAAATATCATATTGGATCTGAACATATAATCTTGCACCAAAAAAACCATATAGTAATCAACTACAAGATGTAATCAACACTACTAGTCATCCACAAGTACCAATCTATAGTTCCGGTACAAAGATTGAACACAAGAGATGAACTAGGGTTTGATAGGAGATGGTGCTATTGAAGATGTTGATGGAGATTGCCCTCGCCAAGATGGGAGAGTTGTTTGTGATGATGATGATGATGATTTCCCCCTCCGGAAGGGAAGTTCCCCTGGCGGAATCGCTCCACCGGAGGGCAAAAGTACTCCTGCCCAAGTTCCACCTCGAGACGGCGGCTCTTCATCCTGAAAGTCCTCCCCTTATTTTCTCTAGGTAAAAATGACTTATATACCAGAAGATGGGCACCGGAGGTGGGCTGGGCTGAGCACAACCCACCAGGGCACGCCTGGGGGCCTAGCATGCCCTGGTGTCTTGTGCTCACCAGGTGGCCCCCCTCGAGGAGTTATTTTATCCAGTATTTCTTATTTATTCCATAAAAATTTCCCGTGAAGTTTCAGCTTATTTGGAGTTGTACATAATAGGTAGCCTGATGTAGCTTTTTCAGGTCCAGATTTCTAGATGTCGGAATTCTCCTTCTTTGTGTTAACCTTGCATATTATGAGAAAAGGCATTCGAATTACTCCAAAAATCATTATTACAGATAAAAACATTATAAATGACAGTAGGTAAACATGATGCAAAATGGATGTATCACTTGGCACAAAAGTTTCTGTCTTTCAGGAAGATCAAATCAACTATCACCGTAAGCCATCCCAAAGGCCTTATTTGGCTCAAACACTAATTAAAACATAAAAACACATCTAACCAGAGGCTAGATGAAAAATTTATTGAAAAAAAGAACCAAAAAAGAAAGAACAAAAATCCTCTCATTGGGAGGGGATTAATCTCCATCAACATCTTCACCAGCACCACCTCCTCTCAAACCCTAGTTCATCTCTTGTATCCAATCTTTGTACCAAAACCTCAGATTGCAACCTATGGGTTGCTAGTAGTGTTGATTACTCCATGTAGTTGATGCTAGTTGGTTTATTCGGTGGAAGATCATATGTGAAGATCCTTAATGCATATTAATACCCCTCTGATTATGAACATGAATATGCTTTGTGAGTAGTTACGTTTGTTCCTGAGGACACGGGAGAAATCTTGCTATTAGTAGTCATGTGAATTTGGTATTCGTTCGATATTTTGATGAGATGTATGTTGTCTCTCCTCTAGTAGTGTTATGTGAACATCGACTAAATGACACTTCACCACTGTTTGGGCCT